>NW_027142812.1:0-149397 GCF_026170545.1 Melanerpes formicivorus
CCCAGCCACAGCCCTGCCCCAGCACTGGACCCAGCCCCTGTCCCTTCCCTTCCCCAGCCTAGCCCCAGCCCCAACCTTGGCCCCAGCCCAGCCCCAGCCCCAACCCTGCAAAGCTACAGCCCTAACCCAGCCCTGCCCTTAGCCCAGCCCCAGCCCTGCCCCAGCCCTATCCCAGCCCTACCCTTAGCCCAACCCCATCCCTGCCCCAGCCCGAGCCCCTGCCCCACCCTCGGCCCCAGACCAGCCCGGCCCTAGCCCAGCCCAGCCCCAGCCACAGCCCAGCCCCAGCCCTGGACCCAGCCCCAGCCCAGCCCCAGCCCTGCCCCAGCCGAGCCACATCCACAGCCAAGCCCAGCCCTGGACCCAGCCCCCGCCCCTTCCCTGCCCCAGCCCAACCCCAGCCCCAGCCCCAAACTTGGCCCCAGCCTGGCCCCAGTTCCAGGCCTGCCCCAGCCCTGCCCCAGCCACGCCCCCAGCCCCGGCCCCAGACTCGGCCTCAGCCTAGCCCTGCCCCAGCCCCAGCCCCTGGCACGGCCCCAGCCCTGCCCCAGCCCTGGCTCCTGCAACAGCCCCGGCCCCAGGTCTAGCCCCAGTCCTGCCCCAGCCCAGCCACAGCCACAGCCCAGCCCCAGCCCCAACCACAGCCCCAGCCCCAGCCCCAGCCCTGACCCAGCCCCTTCCCTGCCCCAGCCCCTGCCCCAGCCCCAGTCCTGCCCCATCCCAGCCCCCATCCCTAGCCCTGCCCAAGCCCTGCCCTCAGCCCAGCCCCAGCCCCAGCCCGGCCCCAGCCCTGTCCCCAGCCCCAGCCACAGCCCAGCACCAATGCTGCTCCAGCCCCAGGCACGGCCCCAGCCCCGCCCCAGCCCCGGCCCCAGCCCCAGCCCCAGCCCTGCCCAAACCTTGGTTCCAGCCCCGGCCCCAGCCCAGCCCCAGCCCCAGCCCCAGCCCCATCCCTGCCCCCAGCCCCAGCCCTACCCAATCCCTGCCCCAGCCTCGGGCCCAGCCCTGCCCCAGGCCCAGCCCAGACCCCAGCCCAGCCCCACCCACGGCCCCATCCCTGGCCCCAGCCCAGCCCTAGCCCAGCCCTTGCACAGCCACAGCCCTAACCCAGCCCTGTCCTTAGCCCAGCCCCAGCCCTGCCCCAGCTTCGGGCCCAGCCCTGTCCCAGGCCCAGCCCAGACCCTAGCCCAGCCTCAGCCCCGGCCCCAGCCCTGCCACAGCCCCTGCCCTGCCCCATCCCAGGCCCCATCCCCAGCCCAGCCCCAGCCCTAGCCCAGCCCAGCCCCAGCCACCGCCCAGCCCCAGCCCTGGACCCAGCCCCAGCATAGCCCCTGCCCCACCCTCAGCCTCAGCCCAGCCCCAGCCCCAGCCCAGCCCCAGCCCCTTCCCTGCCCCAGCCCAGACACAGCCCTGCCCTGCCCAGCCCCAACCCCAGCCCAGCCCCTGTCCCAGCCCCATCCCCATCCCTGCCCCCAGCCCCATCCCCATCCTTGCCCCCAGCCCCAACCCCATCCCTGCCCCCAGTCCAGCCCTAGCCCAGCCCTCACCCAGCCCCCACCCTGCCCCAGCCCTGCACCGAACCCAGCCCCAGACCGGCCCTAGCCCTACACCAGCTCGGGCCCCAGCCCTGTCCCCATCCCCAGCCCTGCCCCAGCCCCATCCCCAGCCCTGCCCCAGCCCCAGCCCTAGCCCAGCCCAGCCCCAGCCCCATCCCTACCCCAGCCCAGACCCAGCCCCGGCCCCTGCCTTAGCCACAGCTCCAGTCCTGCCCCATCCCAGCCCCCATCCCCAGCCCTGCCCAAGCCCTGCCCTCAGCCCAGCCCCAGCCCCTGCCCGGCCCCAGCCTTGTCCCCAGCCCCAGCCCCAGCCCTGTCCCCAGCCCCAGCCCCAGCCACACCCTCGGCACCAGCCCAGCCTCAGCCCCAGCCCCAGCCCCAACCTTGGCCATAGCCCAGCCCCTGTTCCAGCCCTGCACTCGGCCCCAGCCCTGTCCCAGCCCCAGTCCTGCCCCAGCCCCGGTCCCAGCCCCGGCCCCTGCCCAGCCCCACTCCCATTCCTGCCCCCAGCACTGCCCCAGCCCCAGCCCCTGCCCAGGCCCACTCCCAGACCAGCCCCACCCTCGGCCACAGCCCAGCCCCAGCCACCGCCCAGCCCCAGCCCTGGCCCAAACCCCAGCCCCAGCCCTGGCCCCAGCCCCAGCCCCAGCCCAGCCCCAGCCCTGGACCCAGCCCAGCCACAGCCCCAGCCCAGCCTCAGCCCCGGCCCCAGCCCCAGCCCTGCCCCAGACCCAGCCCCAGCCCTGCCTGAGACCCAGCCCCAGCCCCAGCCCCGGCCCCAGCCCTGCCCCAGCCCCAGTCCTGCCCCAGCCCCGGCCCCAGCCCCATCCCCAGCCCAGCCATAGACTTGGTTCCAGCCCCAGCCACAGACCAGCCCCAGCCCTGGACCCAGCCCCAGCCCAGCCCCAGCCCCAGCCCTGCCCCAGCCCAACCCCAGCCACAGCCCTGCCCCAGCACTGGACCCAGCCCCTGTCCCTTCCCTTCCCCAGCCCAGCCCCAGCCCCAACCTTGGCCCCAGCCCAGCCCCAGCCCCAGCTCTGCAAAGCTACAGCCCTAACCCAGCCCTGCCCTTAGCCCAGCCCCAGCCCTGCCCCAGACCTATCCCAGCCCTAACCTTAGCCCAACCCCATCCCTGCCCCAGCCCCAGCCCCTGCCCCACCCTCGGCCCCAGCCCAGCCCGGCCCTAACCCAGCCCAGCCCCAGCCACAGCCCAGCCCCAGCCCTGGACCCAGCCCCAGCCCAGCCCAGCCCCAGCCCCAGCCCTGCCCCAGCCGAGCCACAGCCACAGCCAAGCCCAGCCCTGGACCCAGCCCCCGCCCCTTCCCTGCCCCAGCCCAACCCCAGCCCCAGCCCCAAACTTGGCCCCAGCCCAGCCCCAGTTCCAGGCCTGCCCCAGCCCTGCCCCAGCCACGCCCCCAGCCCCGGCCCCAGACTCGGCCTCAGCCTAGCCCTGCTCCAGCCCCAGCCCCAGGCACGGCCCCAGCCCTGCCCCAGCCCAGCCACTACCACAGCCCAGCCCCAGCCCTGACCCAGCCCCTTCCCTGCCCCAGCCCCTGCCCCAGCCCCAGTCCTGCCCCATCCCAGCCCCCATCCCTAGCCCTGCCCAAGCCCTGCCCTCAGCCCAGCCCCAGCCCCAGCCCGGCCCCAGCCCTGTCCCCAGCCCCAGCCACAGCCCAGCACCAACGCTGCTCCAGCCCCAGGCACGGCCCCAGCCCCGCCCCAGCCCCGCCCCAGTCCCGGACCCAGCCCCAGCCCCAGCCCCGCCCAAACCTTGGTTCCAGCCCCGGCCCCAGCCCAGCCCCAGCCCCAGCCCAATCCCCATCCCTGCCCCCAGCCCCAGCCCTACCCCATCCCTGCCCCAGCCTCGGGCCCAGCCCTGCCCCAGCCCCAGCCCCTGCCCCAGCCCTGCCCCAGCCCAGCCCCAGCCACCGCCCAGCCCCAGCCCTGGACTCAGCCCCAGCCCTGGCCCCAGCCCCAGCCCTGGCCCAAACCCCAGCCCCAGCCCTGGCCCCAGCCCCAGCCCCAGCCCTGCTCCAGCCCTGGACCCAGCCCAGCCCCAGCCACAGCCCAGCCTCAGCCCCGGCCCCAGTCCTGCCCCAGCCCCACTCCTAGCCCAGCCCTGCCCTTAGCCCAGCCCCTGCCCTGTACCCAGCCCCAGCCCCAGCCCAGCCCCAGCCCCAGCCCTGGCCCCAGCCCCAGCCCAGCCTCAGCCCCGGCCCCAGCCCTGCCCCAGCCCCACTCCTAGCCCAGCCGTGCCCTCAGCCCAGACCCAGCCACAGCCCTGACCCAGCCCAGCCCCAGCCACAACCCAGCCCCAGCCCTGGACCCAGCCCCAGCCCCAGCCCAGCCCCAGCCCTGGACCCAGCCCAGCCACAGCCCCAGCCCAGCCTCAGCCCCGGCCCCAGCCCCAGCCCTGCCCCAGACCCAGTCCCAGCCCTGCCTGAGACCCAGCCCCAGCCCCAGCCCCGGCCCCAGCCCTGCCCCAGCCCCAGTCCTGCCCCAGCCCCGGCCCCAGCCCCATCCCCAGCCCAGCCATAGACTTGGTTCCAGCCCCAGCCACAGACCAGCCCCAGCCCTGGACCCAGCCCCAGCCCAGCCCCAGCCCCAGCCCTGCCCCAGCCCAACCCCAGCCACAGCCCTGCCCCAGCACTGGACCCAGCCCCTGTCCCTTCCCTTCCCCAGCCCAGCCCCAGCCCCAACCTTGGCCCCAGCCCAGCCCCAGCCCCAGCCCTGCAAAGCTACAGCCCTAACCCAGCCCTGCCCTTAGCCCAGCCCCAGCCCTGCCCCAGCCCTATCCCAGCCCTACCCTTAGCCCAACCCCATCCCTGCCCCAGCCCCAGCCCCTGCCCCACCCTCGGCCCCAGCCCAGCCCAGCCCGGCCCTAGCCCAGCCCAGCCCCAGCCACAGCCCAGCCCCAGCCCTGCCCCAGCCCCAGCCCCAACCCCAGCCCCATCCTTGGCCCCAGCCCAGCCCCAGGTCTGCCCCAGCCCAGCCCCAGCCACAGTGCAGCCCCAGACATGGACCCCAACCTCGGGACCAGCCCAGCCCCACCCACGGCCCCATTCCCGGCCCCAGCCCAGCCCTAGCCCAGCCCTGCACAGCCACAGCCCTAACCCAGCCCTGCCCTTAGCCCAGCCCCTGCCCTGGACCCAGCCCCAGCCCCAGCCACCGCCCAGCCCCAGCCCTGGACCCAGCCCCAGCCCTGGACCCAGCCCAGCCCCAGCCCCAGCCCTGGCCCAAACCCCAGCCCCAGCCCTGGACCCAGCCCCAGCCCCAGCCCTGCCCCAGCCCTGGACCCAGCCCAGCCCCAGCCACAGCCCAGCCTCAGCCCCGGCTCCAGTCCTGCCCCAGCCCCACTCCTAGCCCAGCCCTGCCCTTAGCTCAGCCCCTGCCCTGTACCCAGCCCCAGCCTCAGCCCAGCCCCAGCCCCAGCCCTGGTCCCAGACCCAGCCCAGCCTCAGCCCCGGCCCCAGCCCTGCCCCAGCCCCACTCCTAGCCCAGCCCTGCCCTCAGCCCAGCTCCAGCCCCAGCCCTGCCCACTCCAGACCCAGCCACAGCCCTGCCCCAGCCCAGCCCCAACCACAACCCAGCCCCATCCCAGGACCCAGCCCCAGCCCCATCCCCAGCCCTAGCCCAGCCCTGCCCTCAGCCCCTGCCCCAGCCCAGCCCCACACACAGCCCAGCCCCAGCCCTGTCCCCAGACCAAGCCCTGCCCCAGCCCATCCCCAGCCCCAGCCCAGCCCCAACCCTGCCCAGCCCCAGCCACAGCCCAGCCCCAGCCCTGGACCCAGCCCCAGCCCAGCCCAGCCCCAGCCCCAGCCCTGCCCCAGCCGAGCCACAGCCACAGCCAAGCCCAGCCCTGGACCCAGCCCCCGCCCCTTCCCTGCCCCAGCCCAACCCCAGCCCCAGCCCCAAACTTGGCCCCAGCCCAGCCCCAGTTCCAGGCCTGCCCCAGCCCTGCCCCAGCCACGCCCCCAGCCCCGGCCCCAGACTCGGCCTCAGCCTAGCCCTGCTCCAGCCCCAGCCCCAGGCACGGCCCCAGCCCTGCCCCAGCCCAGCCACTACCACAGCCCAGCCCCAGCCCTGACCCAGCCCCTTCCCTGCCCCAGCCCCTGCCCCAGCCCCAGTCCTGCCCCATCCCATCCCCCATCCCTAGCCCTGCCCAAGCCCTGCCCTCAGCCCAGCCCCAGCCCCAGCCCGGCCCCAGCCCTGTCCCCAGCCCCAGCCACAGCCCAGCACCAACGCTGCTCCAGCCCCAGGCACGGCCCCAGCCCCGCCCCAGCCCCGCCCCAGCCCCGGACCCAGCCCCAGCCCCAGCCCCGCCCAAACCTTGGTTCCAGCCCCGGCCCCAGCCCAGCCCCAGCCCCAGCCCCATCCCCATCCCTGCCCCCAGCCCCAGCCCTACCCCATCCCTGCCCCAGCCTCGGGCCCAGCCCTGCCCCAGCCCCAGCCCCTGCCCCAGCCCTGCCCCAGCCCAGCCCCAGCCACCGCCCAGCCCCAGCCCTGGACTCAGCCCCAGCCCTGGCCCCAGCCCCAGCCCTGGCCCAAACCCCAGCCCCAGCCCTGGCCCCAGCCCCAGCCCCAGCCCTGCTCCAGCCCTGGACCCAGCCCAGCCCCAGCCACAGCCCAGCCTCAGCCCCGGCCCCAGTCCTGCCCCAGCCCCACTCCTAGCCCAGCCCTGCCCTTAGCCCAGCCCCTGCCCTGTACCCAGCCCCAGCCCCAGCCCAGCCCCAGCCCCAGCCCTGGCCCCAGCCCCAGCCCAGCCTCAGCCCCGGCCCCAGCCCTGCCCCAGCCCCACTCCTAGCCCAGCCGTGCCCTCAGCCCAGACCCAGCCACAGCCCTGACCCAGCCCAGCCCCAGCCACAACCCAGCCCCAGCCCTGGACCCAGCCCCAGCCCCAGCCCAGCCCCAGCCCTGGACCCAGCCCAGCCACAGCCCCAGCCCAGCCTCAGCCCCGGCCCCAGCCCCAGCCCTGCCCCAGACCCAGTCCCAGCCCTGCCTGAGACCCAGCCCCAGCCCCAGCCCCGGCCCCAGCCCTGCCCCAGCCCCAGTCCTGCCCCAGCCCCGGCCCCAGCCCCATCCCCAGCCCAGCCATAGACTTGGTTCCAGCCCCAGCCACAGACCAGCCCCAGCCCTGGACCCAGCCCCAGCCCAGCCCCAGCCCCAGCCCTGCCCCAGCCCAACCCCAGCCACAGCCCTGCCCCAGCACTGGACCCAGCCCCTGTCCCTTCCCTTCCCCAGCCCAGCCCCAGCCCCAACCTTGGCCCCAGCCCAGCCCCAGCCCCAGCCCTGCAAAGCTACAGCCCTAACCCAGCCCTGCCCTTAGCCCAGCCCCAGCCCTGCCCCAGCCCTATCCCAGCCCTACCCTTAGCCCAACCCCATCCCTGCCCCAGCCCCAGCCCCTGCCCCACCCTCGGCCCCAGCCCAGCCCAGCCCGGCCCTAGCCCAGCCCAGCCCCAGCCACAGCCCAGCCCCAGCCCTGGACCCAGCCCCAGCCCAGCCCCAGCCCCAGCCCTGCAAAGCTACAGCCCTAACCCAGCCCTGCACTTAGCCCTGCCCCAGCCCTGCCCCAGCCCAGCCCCAGCCCTACCCTTAGCCCAACCCCATCCCTGCCCCAGCCCCAGCCCCTGCCCCACCCTCGGCCCCAGCCCAGCCCGGCCCTAGCCCAGCCCAGCCCCAGCCCCAGCCCTGCCCCAGCCGAGCCACAGCCACAGCCAAGCCCAGCCCTGGACCCAGCCCCCGCCCCTTCCCTGCCCCAGCCCAACCCCAGCCCCAGCCCCAAACTTGGCCCCAGCCCAGCCCCAGTTCCAGGCCTGCCCCAGCCCTGCCCCAGCCACGCCCCCAGCCCCGGCCCCAGACTCGGCCTCAGCCTAGCCCTGCCCCAGCCCCAGCCCCAGGCACGGCCCCAGCCCTGCCCCAGCCCAGCCACTACCACAGCCCAGCCCCAGCCCTGACCCAGCCCCTTCCCTGCCCCAGCCCCTGCCCCAGCCCCAGTCCTGCCCCATCCCAGCCCCCATCCCTAGCCCTGCCCAAGCCCTGCCCTCAGCCCAGCCCCAGCCCCAGCCCGGCCCCAGCCCTGTCCCCAGCCCCAGCCACAGCCCAGCACCAACGCTGCTCCAGCCCCAGGCACGGCCCCAGCCCCGCCCCAGCCCCGCCCCAGCCCCGGACCCAGCCCCAGCCCCAGCCCTGCCCAAACCTTGGTTCCAGCCCCGGCCCCAGCCCAGCCCCAGCCCCAGCCCCATCCCCATCCCTGCCCCCAGCCCCAGCCCTACCCCATCCCTGCCCCAGCCTCGGGCCCAGCCCTGCCCCAGCCCCAGCCCCTGCCCCAGCCCTGCCCCAGCCCAGCCCCAGCCACCGCCCAGCCCCAGCCCCGGACCCAGCCCCAGCCCTGGCCCAAACCCCAGCCCCAGCCCTGGCCCCAGCCCCAGCCCCAGCCCTGCTCCAGCCCTGGACCCAGCCCAGCCCCAGCCACAGCCCAGCCTCAGCCCCGGCCCCAGTCCTGCCCCAGCCCCACTCCTAGCCCAGCCCTGCCCTTAGCCCAGCCCCTGCCCTGTACCCAGCCCCAGCCCCAGCCCAGCCCCAGCCCCAGCCCTGGCCCCAGCCCCAGCCCAGCCTCAGCCCCGGCCCCAGCCCTGCCCCAGCCCCACTCCTAGCCCAGCCCTGCCCTCAGCCCAGACCCAGCCACAGCCCTGACCCAGCCCAGCCCCAGCCACAACCCAGCCCCATCCCAGGACCCAGCCCCAGCCCCAGCCCCAGCCGTAGCCCAGCCCTGCCTTCAGCCCCTGCCCCAGCCCATCCCCAGCCCCAGCCCAGCCCCAACCCTGCCCCAGCCCCAGGCACGGCCCCTGCCCTACCCCAGCCCTGGCTCCTGCCCCAGCCCCGGCCCCAGCCCCAGCCCCAGCCCCGGCTCCAACCTCAGTCCCAGCCCTGCTCCTAGCCCCGACCCCAGCCTCGGCCCCAGCCCTGTCCCAGCCTCAGTCCTGCCCCAGCCCCGGTCCCAGCACTGGCCCCTACCCAGCCCCACTCCCAGACCAGCCCTACCCTCGGCCCCAGCCCAGCCCCAGCCCCAGCCGTGCCCCAGCCCTGCCCCAGCCCAGCCCCAGCCCTGGACCCTGCCCCAGCCCCAGCCCTGCCCCTGCCCGGCCCCAGCCCTGGACCCAGCCCCAGCCCCAGCTCTGCCCCCGCCCAGCCCCAGCCCTGGACCCAGCCCCAGCCCCAGCCCCACCCTCGGCCCCAGACCAGCCCCAGCCCTGCCCCAGCCCAGCACCAGCCACAGCCACAGCCACAGCCCAGCCCCTGCCCTGGACCCAGCCCCAGCCCAGCCCCAGCCCAGCCCCAACCACAGCCCAGCCACAGCCCCTACCCTGCCCTAGCGACAGGCCCAGTCCACGCCCCAGCCACAGCCCAGCCCCAGCCCCAGCCCCACCCCCGGCCCCAGCCCAGCCCCTGCCCAGCCCCACTCCCATGCCTGCCCCCAGCCCTGCCCCAGCCCCAGCCCTGTCCCAGCCTCGGGCCCAGCCCTGTCCCAGGCCCAGCCCAGAGCCCAGCCCAGCCTCAGCCCCGGCCCCAGCCCTGCCCCAGCCCCAGACCTAGCCCAGCCCAGAACCCAGCCCAGCCCCAGCCACAGCCCTGCCCCAGACCCAGCCCCAGCCCAGCCCCTGCCCCAGCCCTACCCCAGCCTATCCCCAGCCCCAGCCCTCCCCCAGCCCTGCCCCAGGCCCAGCCCAGAACCCAGCCCAGCCCCACCCTCATCCCCAGCCCAGCCCCACCCTCATCCCCAGCCCAGCCCCAGCCCTGCCCCAGACCCAGCCCCAGCCCTGCCTGAGACCCAGCCCCAGCCCCAGCCCCGGCCCCAGCCCTGCCCCAGCCCCAGTCCTGCCCCAGCCCCGGCCCCAGCCCCATCCCCAGCCCAGCCATAGACTTGGTTCCAGCCCCAGCCACAGACCAGCCCCAGCCCTGGACCCAGCCCCAGCCCAGCCCCAGCCCCAGCCCTGCCCCAGCCCAACCCCAGCCACAGCCCTGCCCCAGCACTGGACCCAGCCCCTGTCCCTTCCCTTCCCCAGCCCAGCCCCAGCCCCAACCTTGGCCCCAGCCCAGCCCCAGCCCCAGCCCTGCAAAGCTACAGCCCTAACCCAGCCCTGCCCTTAGCCCAGCCCCAGCCCTGCCCCAGCCCTATCCCAGCTCTACCCTTAGCCCAACCCCATCCCTGCCCCAGCCCCAGCCCCTGCCCCACCCTCGGCCCCAGCCCAGCCCGGCCCTAGCCCAGCCCAGCCCCAGCCCCAGCCCCGCCCCAGCCGAGCCACAGCCACAGCCAAGCCCAGCCCTGGACCCAGCCCCCGCCCCTTCCCTGCCCCAGCCCAACCCCAGCCCCAGCCCCAAACTTGGCCCCAGCCCAGCCCCAGTTCCAGGCCTGCCCCAGCCCTGCCCCAGCCACGCCCCCAGCCCCGGCCCCAGACTCGGCCTCAGCCTAGCCCTGCCCCAGCCCCAGCCCCAGGCACGGCCCCAGCCCTGCCCCAGCCCAGCCACTACCACAGCCCAGCCCCAGCCCCAGCCCCAGCCCCAGCCCTGACCCAGCCCCTTCCCTGCCCCAGCCCCTGCCCCAGCCCCAGTCCTGCCCCATCCCAGCCCCCATCCCTAGCCCTGCCCAAGCCCTGCCCTCAGCCCAGCCCCAGCCCGGCCCCAGCCCTGTCCCCAGCCCCAGCCACAGCCCAGCACCAACGCTGCTCCAGCCCCAGGCATGGCCCCAGCCCCACCCTCAGCCCCAGCCCAGCCCCAGCCCCAGGTCTGCCCCAGCCCCAGCCCCAGCCCTGGACCCAGCCCAAGCCCAGCCTCAGCCCTGCCCCAGCCCAGCCACAGCCACAGCCACAGCCCAGCCCCAGCTCTGGACCCAGCCCCGGCCCCAGGCACAGCCCAGCCCCCGCCCCATCCCTACCCCAGCCCAGCCCCAGCCCCGGCCCCTGCCTTAGCCACAGCTCCAGTCCTGCCCCATCCCAGTCCCCATCCCCAGCCCTGCCCAAGCCCTGCCCTCAGCCCAGCCCCAGCCCCTGCCCGGCCCCAGCCCTGTCCCCAGCCCCAGACCCAGCCCTGTCCCCAGCCCCAGCCCCAGCCACACCCTCGGCACCAGCCCAGCCTCAGCCCCAGCCCCAACCTTGGCCCCAGCCCAGCCCCTGTTCCAGCCCTGCACTCGGCCCCAGCCCTGTCCCAGCCCCAGTCCTGCCCCAGCCCCGGTCCCAGCCCCGGCCCCTGCCCAGCCCCACTCCCATCCCTGCCCCCAGCACTGCCCCAGCCCCAGCCCCAGCACCTGCCCAGGCCCACTCCCAGACCAGCCCCACCCTCGGCCACAGCCCAGCCCCTGCCCCAGCCCAACCCCAGCCCCAGCCCCAAACTTGGCCCCAGCCCAGCCCCAGTTCCAGGCCTGCCCCAGCCCTGCCCCAGCCACGCCCCCAGCCCCGGCCCCAGACTCGGCCTCAGCCTAGCCCTGCCCCAGCCCCAGCCCCAGGCACGGCCCCAGCCCTGCCCCAGCCCAGCCACTACCACAGCCCAGCCCCAGCCCCAGCCCCAGCCCCAGCCCTGACCCAGCCCCTTCCCTGCCCCAGCCCCTGCCCCAGCCCCAGTCCTGCCCCATCCCAGCCCCCATCCTTAGCCCTGCCCAAGCCCTGCCCTCAGCCCAGCCCCAGCCCGGCCCCAGCCCTGTCCCCAGCCCCAGCCACAGCCCAGCACCAACGCTGCTCCAGCCCCAGGCATGGCCCCAGCCCCACCCTCAGCCCCAGCCCAGCCCCAGCCCCAGGTCTGCCCCAGCCCCAGCCCCAGCCCTGGACCCAGCCCAAGCCCAGCCTCAGCCCTGCCCCAGCCCAGCCACAGCCACAGCCACAGCCCAGCCCCAGCTCTGGACCCAGCCCCGGCCCCAGGCACAGCCCAGCCCCCGCCCCATCCCTACCCCAGCCCAGCCCCAGCCCCGGCCCCTGCCTTAGCCACAGCTCCAGTCCTGCCCCATCCCAGTCCCCATCCCCAGCCCTGCCCAAGCCCTGCCCTCAGCCCAGCCCCAGCCCCTGCCCGGCCCCAGCCCTGTCCCCAGCCCCAGACCCAGCCCTGTCCCCAGCCCCAGCCCCAGCCACACCCTCGGCACCAGCCCAGCCTCAGCCCCAGCCCCAACCTTGGCCCCAGCCCAGCCCCTGTTCCAGCCCTGCACTCGGCCCCAGCCCTGTCCCAGCCCCAGTCCTGCCCCAGCCTCGGTCCCAGCCCCGGCCCCTGCCCAGCCCCACTCCCATCCCTGCCCCCAGCACTGCCCCAGCCCCAGCCCCAGCACCTGCCCAGGCCCACTCCCAGACCAGCCCCACCCTCGGCCACAGCCCAGCCCCAGCCACCGCCCAGCCCCAGCCCTGGCCCAAACCCCAGCCCCAGCCCTGGCCCAGCCCCAGCCCCAGCCCAGCCCCAGCCCTGGACCCAGCCCAGCCACAGCCCCAGCCCAGCCTCAGCCCCGGCCCCAGCCCCAGCCCTGCCCCAGCCCCAGCCCTAGCCTAGCCCTGCCCTCAGCCCAGCCCCAGCCCTTTCCCCAGCCCCAGCCGCAGCCCCATCCTCGGCCCCAGCCCCACCCTCGGCCCCAGCCCAGCCCCAGCCCCAGCCCAGCCCCAACCCAGCCCTGCTCCAGCCCAGCCCCAGCCACAGCTGAGCCTCCAGCCCAGTCCTGCTTCAGTGCCGGCCCCAACCCAGCCGCAACCCTGCCCTAGACTTGGTTCCAGCCCTTACCCCAGCCCTGCCCTCAGCCCAGCCCCAGCCAGGCCCCAGCCCTGCCCCAGCCCAGCCCCAGCCCCTGCCCTGGACCCAGCCCTGCTTCGCCCCACTCCCATCCCTGCCCCCAGACCTGGACCCAGACCCAGTCGAAGCTCTGCCCCCAGCCCTGTCCCCAGCCCCGACCCCTGCCGCAGCCCCAGCCCTACCCCAGCCCTGCCCCAGCCCCGCCCCTAGCCTAGCCCTGCCCTCAGCCCAGCCCCAGCTCTAGCCCCACCCTCGGCCCCAGCCCAGCCCCAGCCCTAGCCCAGCCCTGCCCCCAGCCCCAGCCCCAGCCCCACCCTCGGCCCCAGCCCAGCCCCAACCCTAGCCCAGCCCTGCCCCAAGCCCCAGCCCAGCCCCAGCCCATCCCCAGCCCTGCCCCAGCCCAGACCCAGCCCCAGCCCTGCCCCAGCCCAGACCCAGCTGTGGCCCCAGCCCTGTCCCCAGCCCCGGCCCCTGCCCCAGCCCCAGCCCTAGCCCAGCCCTGCCCCAGCCCTGTCCCAGTCCCAGCCCCAGCCCCAGTCCTGCCCCAGCCCCGGTCCCAGCCCCGGCCCCTGCCCAGCCCCACTCCCATCCCTGCCCCCAGCTCTGCCCCAGCCCCAGCCCCTGCCCAGGCCCACTCCCAGACCAGCCCCACCCTCGGCCACAGCCCAACCCCAGCCCCAGCCCTGCCCCAGCCCAGCCCCAGCCACCGCCCAGCCCCAGCCCTGGCCCCAGCCCCAGCCCTGGACCCATCCCAGCCCCAGCCCCAGCCCTGGCCCGAATCCCAGACCCAGCCCAGGTCCCAGCCCCAACCCCAGCCCAGCCCCAGCCCTGGACCCAGCCCAGCCCCAGCCCAAGCCCAGCTTCAGCCCCGGCCCCAGCCCCAGCCCTGCCCCAGACCCAGTCCCAGCCCTGCCTGAGACCCAGCCCCAGCCCCAGCCCCGGCCCCAGCCCTGCCCCAGCCCCAGTCCTGCCCCAGCCCCGGCCCCAGCCCCATCCCCAGCCCAGCCATAGACTTGGTTCCAGCCCCAGCCACAGACCAGCCCCAGCCCTGGACCCAGCCCCAGCCCAGCCCCAGCCCCAGCCCTGCCCCAGCCCAACCCCAGCCACAGCCCTGCCCCAGCACTGGACCCAGCCCCTGTCCCTTCCCTTCCCCAGCCCAGCCCCAGCCCCAACCTTGGCCCCAGCCCAGCCCCAGCCCCAGCCCTGCAAAGCTACAGCCCTAACCCAGCCCTGCCCTTAGCCCAGCCCCAGCCCTGCCCCAGCCCTATCCCAGCCCTACCCTTAGCCCAACCCCATCCCTGCCCCAGCCCCAGCCCCTGCCACACCCTCGGCCCCAGCCCAGCCCAGCCCGGCCCTAGCCCAGCCCAGCCCCAGCCACAGCCCAGCCCCAGCCCTGGACCCAGCCCCAGCCCAGCCCCAGCCCCAGCCCTGCAAAGCTACAGCCCTAACCCAGCCCTGCACTTAGCCCTGCCCCAGCCCTGCCCCAGCCCAGCCCCAGCCCTACCCTTAGCCCAACCCCATCCCTGCCCCAGCCCCAGCCCCTGCCCCACCCTCGGCCCCAGCCCAGCCCGGCCCTAGCCCAGCCCAGCCCCAGCCCCAGCCCTGCCCCAGCCGAGCCACAGCCACAGCCAAGCCCAGCCCTGGACCCAGCCCCCTCCCCTTCCCTGCCCCAGCCCAACCCCAGCCCCAGCCCCAAACTTGGCCCCAGCCCAGCCCCAGTTCCAGGCCTGCCCCAGCCCTGCCCCAGCCACGCCCCCAGCCCCGGCCCCAGACTCGGCCTCAGCCTAGCCCTGCCCCAGCCCCAGCCCCAGGCACGGCCCCAGCCCTGCCCCAGCCCAGCCACTACCACAGCCCAGCCCCAGCCCTGACCCAGCCCCTTCCCTGCCCCAGCCCCTGCCCCAGCCCCAGTCCTGCCCCATCCCAGCCCCCATCCCTAGCCCTGCCCAAGCCCTGCCCTCAGCCCAGCCCCAGCCCCAGCCCGGCCCCAGCCCTGTCCCCAGCCCCAGCCACAGCCCAGCACCAACGCTGCTCCAGCCCCAGGCACGGCCCCAGCCCCGCCCCAGCCCCGCCCCAGCCCCGGACCCAGCCCCAGCCCCAGCCCTGCCCAAACCTTGGTTCCAGCCCCGGCCCCAGCCCAGCCCCAGCCCCAGCCCCATCCCCATCCCTGCCCCCAGCCCCAGCCCTACCCCATCCCTGCCCCAGCCTCGGGCCCAGCCCTGCCCCAGCCCCAGCCCCTGCCCCAGCCCTGCCCCAGCCCAGCCCCAGCCACCGCCCAGCCCCAGCCCCGGACCCAGCCCCAGCCCTGGCCCAAACCCCAGCCCCAGCCCTGGCCCCAGCCCCAGCCCCAGCCCTGCTCCAGCCCTGGACCCAGCCCAGCCCCAGCCACAGCCCAGCCTCAGCCCCGGCCCCAGTCCTGCCCCAGCCCCACTCCTAGCCCAGCCCTGCCCTTAGCCCAGCCCCTGCCCTGTACCCAGCCCCAGCCCCAGCCCAGCCCCAGCCCCAGCCCTGGCCCCAGCCCCAGCCCAGCCTCAGCCCCGGCCCCAGCCCTGCCCCAGCCCCACTCCTAGCCCAGCCCTGCCCTCAGCCCAGACCCAGCCACAGCCCTGACCCAGCCCAGCCCCAGCCACAACCCAGCCCCATCCCAGGACCCAGCCCCAGCCCCAGCCCCAGCCGTAGCCCAGCCCTGCCTTCAGCCCCTGCCCCAGCCCATCCCCAGCCCCAGCCCAGCCCCAACCCTGCCCCAGCCCCAGGCACGGCCCCTGCCCTACCCCAGCCCTGGCTCCTGCCCCAGCCCCGGCCCCAGCCCCAGCCCCAGCCCCGGCTCCAACCTCAGTCCCAGCCCTGCTCCTAGCCCCGACCCCAGCCTCGGCCCCAGCCCTGTCCCAGCCTCAGTCCTGCCCCAGCCCCGGTCCCAGCACTGGCCCCTACCCAGCCCCACTCCCAGACCAGCCCTACCCTCGGCCCCAGCCCAGCCCCAGCCCCAGCCGTGCCCCAGCCCTGCCCCAGCCCAGCCCCAGCCCTGGACCCTGCCCCAGCCCCAGCCCTGCCCCTGCCCGGCCCCAGCCCTGGACCCAGCCCCAGCCCCAGCTCTGCCCCCGCCCAGCCCCAGCCCTGGACCCAGCCCCAGCCCCAGCCCCACCCTCGGCCCCAGACCAGCCCCAGCCCTGCCCCAGCCCAGCACCAGCCACAGCCACAGCCACAGCCCAGCCCCTGCCCTGGACCCAGCCCCAGCCCAGCCCCAGCCCAGCCCCAACCACAGCCCAGCCACAGCCCCTACCCTGCCCTAGCGACAGGCCCAGTCCACGCCCCAGCCACAGCCCAGCCCCAGCCCCAGCCCCACCCCCGGCCCCAGCCCAGCCCCTGCCCAGCCCCACTCCCATGCCTGCCCCCAGCCCTGCCCCAGCCCCAGCCCTGTCCCAGCCTCGGGCCCAGCCCTGTCCCAGGCCCAGCCCAGAGCCCAGCCCAGCCTCAGCCCCGGCCCCAGCCCTGCCCCAGCCCCAGACCTAGCCCAGCCCAGAACCCAGCCCAGCCCCAGCCACAGCCCTGCCCCAGACCCAGCCCCAGCCCAGCCCCTGCCCCAGCCCTACCCCAGCCTATCCCCAGCCCCAGCCCTCCCCCAGCCCTGCCCCAGGCCCAGCCCAGAACCCAGCCCAGCCCCACCCTCATCCCCAGCCCAGCCCCAGCCCCAGCCCAGCCCCAGCCCTGCCCCAGACCCAGCCCCAGCCCTGCCTGAGACCCAGCCCCAGCCCCAGCCCCGGCCCCAGCCCTGCCCCAGCCCCAGTCCTGCCCCAGCCCCGGCCCCAGCCCCATCCCCAGCCCAGCCATAGACTTGGTTCCAGCCCCAGCCACAGACCAGCCCCAGCCCTGGACCCAGCCCCAGCCCAGCCCCAGCCCCAGCCCTGCCCCAGCCCAACCCCAGCCACAGCCCTGCCCCAGCACTGGACCCAGCCCCTGTCCCTTCCCTTCCCCAGCCCAGCCCCAGCCCCAACCTTGGCCCCAGCCCAGCCCCAGCCCCAGCCCTGCAAAGCTACAGCCCTAACCCAGCCCTGCCCTTAGCCCAGCCCCAGCCCTGCCCCAGCCCTATCCCAGCTCTACCCTTAGCCCAACCCCATCCCTGCCCCAGCCCCAGCCCCTGCCCCACCCTCGGCCCCAGCCCAGCCCGGCCCTAGCCCAGCCCAGCCCCAGCCCCAGCCCCGCCCCAGCCGAGCCACAGCCACAGCCAAGCCCAGCCCTGGACCCAGCCCCCGCCCCTTCCCTGCCCCAGCCCAACCCCAGCCCCAGCCCCAAACTTGGCCCCAGCCCAGCCCCAGTTCCAGGCCTGCCCCAGCCCTGCCCCAGCCACGCCCCCAGCCCCGGCCCCAGACTCGGCCTCAGCCTAGCCCTGCCCCAGCCCCAGCCCCAGGCACGGCCCCAGCCCTGCCCCAGCCCAGCCACTACCACAGCCCAGCCCCAGCCCCAGCCCCAGCCCCAGCCCTGACCCAGCCCCTTCCCTGCCCCAGCCCCTGCCCCAGCCCCAGTCCTGCCCCATCCCAGCCCCCATCCCTAGCCCTGCCCAAGCCCTGCCCTCAGCCCAGCCCCAGCCCGGCCCCAGCCCTGTCCCCAGCCCCAGCCACAGCCCAGCACCAACGCTGCTCCAGCCCCAGGCATGGCCCCAGCCCCACCCTCAGCCCCAGCCCAGCCCCAGCCCCAGGTCTGCCCCAGCCCCAGCCCCAGCCCTGGACCCAGCCCAAGCCCAGCCTCAGCCCTGCCCCAGCCCAGCCACAGCCACAGCCACAGCCCAGCCCCAGCTCTGGACCCAGCCCCGGCCCCAGGCACAGCCCAGCCCCCGCCCCATCCCTACCCCAGCCCAGCCCCAGCCCCGGCCCCTGCCTTAGCCACAGCTCCAGTCCTGCCCCATCCCAGTCCCCATCCCCAGCCCTGCCCAAGCCCTGCCCTCAGCCCAGCCCCAGCCCCTGCCCGGCCCCAGCCCTGTCCCCAGCCCCAGACCCAGCCCTGTCCCCAGCCCCAGCCCCAGCCACACCCTCGGCACCAGCCCAGCCTCAGCCCCAGCCCCAACCTTGGCCCCAGCCCAGCCCCTGTTCCAGCCCTGCACTCGGCCCCAGCCCTGTCCCAGCCCCAGTCCTGCCCCAGCCCCGGTCCCAGCCCCGGCCCCTGCCCAGCCCCACTCCCATCCCTGCCCCCAGCACTGCCCCAGCCCCAGCCCCAGCACCTGCCCAGGCCCACTCCCAGACCAGCCCCACCCTCGGCCACAGCCCAGCCCCTGCCCCAGCCCAACCCCAGCCCCAGCCCCAAACTTGGCCCCAGCCCAGCCCCAGTTCCAGGCCTGCCCCAGCCCTGCCCCAGCCACGCCCCCAGCCCCGGCCCCAGACTCGGCCTCAGCCTAGCCCTGCCCCAGCCCCAGCCCCAGGCACGGCCCCAGCCCTGCCCCAGCCCAGCCACTACCACAGCCCAGCCCCAGCCCCAGCCCCAGCCCCAGCCCTGACCCAGCCCCTTCCCTGCCCCAGCCCCTGCCCCAGCCCCAGTCCTGCCCCATCCCAGCCCCCATCCTTAGCCCTGCCCAAGCCCTGCCCTCAGCCCAGCCCCAGCCCGGCCCCAGCCCTGTCCCCAGCCCCAGCCACAGCCCAGCACCAACGCTGCTCCAGCCCCAGGCATGGCCCCAGCCCCACCCTCAGCCCCAGCCCAGCCCCAGCCCCAGGTCTGCCCCAGCCCCAGCCCCAGCCCTGGACCCAGCCCAAGCCCAGCCTCAGCCCTGCCCCAGCCCAGCCACAGCCACAGCCACAGCCCAGCCCCAGCTCTGGACCCAGCCCCGGCCCCAGGCACAGCCCAGCCCCCGCCCCATCCCTACCCCAGCCCAGCCCCAGCCCCGGCCCCTGCCTTAGCCACAGCTCCAGTCCTGCCCCATCCCAGTCCCCATCCCCAGCCCTGCCCAAGCCCTGCCCTCAGCCCAGCCCCAGCCCCTGCCCGGCCCCAGCCCTGTCCCCAGCCCCAGACCCAGCCCTGTCCCCAGCCCCAGCCCCAGCCACACCCTCGGCACCAGCCCAGCCTCAGCCCCAGCCCCAACCTTGGCCCCAGCCCAGCCCCTGTTCCAGCCCTGCACTCGGCCCCAGCCCTGTCCCAGCCCCAGTCCTGCCCCAGCCTCGGTCCCAGCCCCGGCCCCTGCCCAGCCCCACTCCCATCCCTGCCCCCAGCACTGCCCCAGCCCCAGCCCCAGCACCTGCCCAGGCCCACTCCCAGACCAGCCCCACCCTCGGCCACAGCCCAGCCCCAGCCACCGCCCAGCCCCAGCCCTGGCCCAAACCCCAGCCCCAGCCCTGGCCCAGCCCCAGCCCCAGCCCAGCCCCAGCCCTGGACCCAGCCCAGCCACAGCCCCAGCCCAGCCTCAGCCCCGGCCCCAGCCCCAGCCCTGCCCCAGCCCCAGCCCTAGCCTAGCCCTGCCCTCAGCCCAGCCCCAGCCCTTTCCCCAGCCCCAGCCCCAGCCCCATCCTCGGCCCCAGCCCCACCCTCGGCCCCAGCCCAGCCCCAGCCCCAGCCCAGCCCCAACCCAGCCCTGCTCCAGCCCAGCCCCAGCCACAGCTGAGCCTCCAGCCCAGTCCTGCTTCAGTGCCGGCCCCAACCCAGCCGCAACCCTGCCCTAGACTTGGTTCCATCCCTTACCCCAGCCCTGCCCTCAGCCCAGCCCCAGCCAGGCCCCAGCCCTGCCCCAGCCCAGCCCCAGCCCCTGCCCTGGACCCAGCCCTGCTTCGCCCCACTCCCATCCCTGCCCCCAGACCTGGACCCAGACCCAGTCGAAGCTCTGCCCCCAGCCCTGTCCCCAGCCCCGACCCCTGCCGCAGCCCCAGCCCTACCCCAGCCCTGCCCCAGCCCCGCCCCTAGCCTAGCCCTGCCCTCAGCCCAGCCCCAGCTCTAGCCCCACCCTCGGCCCCAGCCCAGCCCCAGCCCTAGCCCAGCCCTGCCCCCAGCCCCAGCCCCAGCCCCACCCTCGGCCCCAGCCCAGCCCCAACCCTAGCCCAGCCCTGCCCCAAGCCCCAGCCCAGCCCCAGCCCATCCCCAGCCCTGCCCCAGCCCAGACCCAGCCCCAGCCCTGCCCCAGCCCAGACCCAGCTGTGGCCCCAGCCCTGTCCCCAGCCCCGGCCCCTGCCCCAGCCCCAGCCCTAGCCCAGCCCTGCCCCAGCCCTGTCCCAGTCCCAGCCCCAGCCCCAGTCCTGCCCCAGCCCCGGTCCCAGCCCCGGCCCCTGCCCAGCCCCACTCCCATCCCTGCCCCCAGCTCTGCCCCAGCCCCAGCCCCTGCCCAGGCCCACTCCCAGACCAGCCCCACCCTCGGCCACAGCCCAACCCCAGCCCCAGCCCTGCCCCAGCCCAGCCCCAGCCACCGCCCAGCCCCAGCCCTGGCCCCAGCCCCAGCCCTGGACCCATCCCAGCCCCAGCCCCAGCCCTGGCCCGAATCCCAGACCCAGCCCAGGTCCCAGCCCCAACCCCAGCCCAGCCCCAGCCCTGGACCCAGCCCAGCCCCAGCCCAAGCCCAGCTTCAGCCCCGGCCCCAGCCCTGGCCCAAACCCCCAGCCCCAGTCCTGGCCCCAGCCCCAGCCCCAGCCCTTCCCCAGCCCTGGACCCAGCCCAGCCCCAGCCACAGCCCAGCCTCAGCCCCGGCCCCAGTCCTGCCCCAGCCCCACTCCTAGCCCAGCCCTGCCCTTAGCCCAGCCCCTGCCCTGTACCCAGCCCCAGCCCCAGCCCCAGCCCCAGCCCTGGCCCCAGCACCAGCCCATCCTCAGCCCCGGCCCCAGCCCTGCCCCAGCCCCCCTCCTAGCCCAGCCCAGCCCTCAGCCCAGCCCCAGCCCCAGCCCTGCCCCAGCCCAGACCCAGCCACAGACCTGCCCCAGCCCAACCCCAGCCACAACCCAGCCCCATCCCAGGACCCAGGCCCAGCCCCAGCCCCAGCCCCAGCCCTAGCCCAGCCCTGCCCTCAGCCCCTGCCCCAGCCCAGCCCCACACACAGCCCAGCCCCAGCCGTGTCCCCAGACCAAGCCCTGCCCCAGCCCTGCCCCAGCCCAGCCCCAGCCACAGCCCCAGCCCTGCCCAAACCTTGGTTCCAGCCCCAGCTCCAGCACAACCCCAGCCCTACCCCTAACTCAGCCCTAGCCCCAGCCCTGCCCCAGCTCCGGCCCCAGCCCCGGCCCCAGACTCGGCCCCAGCCCAGCCCCAGCCCTAGCCCTGCCCCAGTCCCCGTCCCAGCCATAGACACAGCCCCAGCCCCTGCCCAGCCCCACCCCATCCCTGCCCCCAGCCCTGCCCCAGCCCAGCCCTGCTCCCAGCCCCGGCCCCAGTCCAAGGCCCAGCCTCCAGCCTAGTTCTGCCCCATCCCCGGCCCCAGCCCAGCCCCAGCCCCAGCCCCAGCCCCAGCCCTGCCCCAGCCCCGGCCCCAGCCCCGGCACCAGACTCGGCCCCAGCCCCACCCCAGACCCGCCCCAGCCCCAGTCCTGCCCCAGAACAGCCCCAAACCCCAGTCCTGGCCCAGGCCCAGCCCTTGCCCAGCCCTGCACTCAGCCCCAGCCCAAGCCCCGCCCTCGGCCCCAGACCAGCCCCAGCCCTGCCCCAGCCCAGCACTACTGCAAGAAGGGGGCCGCTTTAACGACCAATTTGATCAGCGGATTCCAACTTTATTGAGCATCAGACACATCTTATATACAGTTTGCTATAATTATGCCCACTTGGCAACATACTATTGGTTGCTCTCTAAAAGGTTACATCATTGTTTTCACAACTCTGTGGAATTCTTCTATCCGGCCTAATTGCTCTCTTTCCCAGATCTCGCCTCCTCCTTATCTTGCTTGCCTCCCATCTCAGGGGCAGCTGGACTTCAGCATACCAAGCAATCAGCACTTTCTCACATCTCCTCTCCGCCAGTATATTATCAACAGAGAATTCTTCAAGGCCTGAATTGCACAGGTGTTCCTGGGACCCATGTCCCCTCTTGTCCGACAACAATTCCCCCCGTTTTTCTTTTGTGCAAGTAAGGCCTTGGAAGTTATTCTTTGAACACTTTGCATAATACAATTATAAACAAGTTTAACAATAATCAAAATGAGTACAATAATACCTAAGAACCTTAAAACTTACTGCTATAATTAACAAACATATTTACATTAAGTCTGGGTATCCCTATCAGACATGTCTGAAAAAGTTCAATCAATTCATTATTACCTGTTATGTTGCATCTTTATTTTCTCTAGGATGGTCAAAAATCATAATTTGTTTAATGGTAGCAAGATTTCTTTAATCTGTAAAGGTAGATCTGGCCAGGCTCTAGCTTCACAGACAGAAAACTTGCAGGCAATCAGCAAGAGCAAAAGAGCTTCATTGCTTTGCCCAATATAAAATTACCCATAATAATGTGTTTTTGCTCATCCTAGTAATACTGATCTCTTATTGGTACCAACTTCACCCAAAAAGCAACCTTACAATAGTTTTCTTCATCTTATATAGTTTCATCATCTATATAAGCAAACTTATGCTAAATAGAAGGGAGGCATATGATAGTCTTAGAATAGGTGGTCAAATCCCTTCTCCCTACATTCAGTGTGGTAAGGGTCAAAGCATCCACTTTCACACATGCTCAATTGTGCAGGCTTCTTATCTGAAGAAAACAAATTCCCAGTTCTGAATGTTTATCTTTAAGACAGCTCCTTCTCAGCCGTGATGTCTCCAATTAACCAGACAGTGTCCTTGCAAGTCTGCAAGAGAGGTTTCTTTCTCTTTACCCTCTAAACAGGCCTCACAAGATCCTGACCCTTAATCCCAGTGCACTCTAAGTCTTACAATTTTAACACAAATCACCAGTATATTCATCACAATTCCCCCTTTTTTTTTTTTTTTTTTTTTTTTTTTTTTTTTTTTTGGTCACCATTGATTTGTGTTAAAATTTCCAGATATTTCAGAACCTTCTTAATTGGATCATAATTAAGTTCATCTGTTCTGATCACATTCTGATCATAATTCTCTACTTGTAACTCGTTGACATGAGCAATCTTACTTAAAGGTCTTAGTATTTTGTAACAACAATTGCAGAGTATTATGCATAGTAATATTACAATTGTTCCAACAATATTACAAACAAATGTTGAAGCCAATTTAGATTTGGTAACCAGAAAGTTAATTTATCCCATATTTCTTTAAATCCACAAGAAGTATCATCTAAAGAAATCTGATGTAATATCTGATTGTGGTTTACAATCGCCTGTAAATCTGTTTTCACTCGTTCATCTACATTAACATAACTACAACAACTTACATTTATGACTACACATACACCCCCTTCCTTAACATATAAAAAATCCAAAGCTAATCTATTCTGAGTAGATATTTTCGAGAGACTATTGATTTCAATTTGCTGCACTTTTATTACATCTATGCTTGCATTTACCATGATTTCAACTGTAGCAGAAAAATTTACCATTGCTTTTTCAAGTTCAAGTCTTTTCTCTCCGGTCTGATCAAGATTCCACACATGGGAACGTGGTTTTTGATTTCAATTGGACTACTTATGTACAAATAGGGTTAGGATCAAAATTAGGCTCCACCAAGTATATGTGAACTCTGCCTCCTCGGCCTGCTGGGATGCAACCAGCAGCCGGGTGTATTTTCTTCTCGGCAGCAGTTACATTCTTCAGGAGCCCTACAGATTTTTTAACTCCTTAACCCACTTCAAAATTCCATTTGGAGTCTCGTCTCTACTTCCTTGGTTAGTTTGTTTACCATTTCCCATTGTGCTTTTGTTATTTCAATTCCTCTTTCTTCAAAATCTTATGTCTCTTACTTTTCCTTTTACTAATCCTTTTAATTATTCCTGAGATTTCCCAACTAAAATTTCTCTAGTCTTTATTTCCCACTTATGCCAATCCCTTTCAATAATTTTCCATGGGGATTTAAATCCTTTTTCTCACCACAAAATAGGTTTTCTGTATTTACCAGTCCAAACTGCCTATTTTCAAATTCAGCATTCAGGACAAATTTTTTTTTTTTTTTTTTTTTTTTTTTTTTTTTTTGATGCTTTTGATCCCAGATTATCATAACAGTTATTGTGATCGATGTTCGACTTCATGGGAAATTCTGTTTCCTCTCAGTCTTGGTTCTTCTGCACATTAGTGAAGGAATAGTTGTTAAAATTAATACCTATTTACTACAAACCTTAACTTATGCTAATACCAAAAATCCTTAAACCCTTAAAAAACTATGTTAAAATTAATCCATCAAATCAGTGTCTAAAAAGAAATAAAATTGTTACATTAACTAAAAAACACTTTCCAAAATTAAAAGCTGTTTATACATTCCTTAACTATATTACATGGAGCTCCTTTGAAATGCTTAGGCAGACAACTAAGAAGGTTCGAACCAAAAGAAAATCTTACAATTTGAACTCTTAACTAAGTGCATACACCTTACTGCAATCACTACGTACTAAGTACTTATAAATACCAAATGCTTACTTATTCATTATGCTTATTAGAAAAACTTAACAAAACTCTAAATAACAAATCTCTGAAAGACGTTACAATCAGAAATGACAAAATGAGTACTGTTGCTTTAAATCAAAACAGAGTAGTGCGGCTAAAGCCGCTGCGGGGGAAAGGGGTGGGGGCTGCTGCCGTGGCAGCTGCTCCGCTGCTACTGTCGGTGCTGTCGGTGTCGGTGGTGCGTCAGCCGGTACCGCCTTGGTCGGAGCCGTCGGTATCCGCGGGGGCCGGCAGGGCTCGCGGGAGGAGTGCGGTGGCAGGAACGCTGTAACCGCGAGCCTCCAAGCGCTCCGTTTTTTCTAAGAGGGGCCGTAAAGCAAAGTCGGCGCTGTTTGAATTCCTCGCTGCCAGTATTGTCTTCCGAGTCCGAGCCGTCGCTGGCGATGTCAGAGGAAGGTTCCCCGCTGTGTGCAAACGGCAGTGGTGACGGCTGGTAAACGCGGTGTGGTCGCCGCAAGATGTATCGGGGGCGGCCCCGGTCGATCGGTCGACAGTTCTCAGACACATCTTTCAGCTGCAACTCAGATACACCTGGCGCTGCATCTCGTCCTGACAAAGTTGCTCTAACTGCAGCAGCCATTCGCTGTTTCAGTTCGTAGGTTTTAACACAGTTCATGCATTCTCGCCACGACTTTTGCAGCTTTATAGCAGTTTTATCACCATCTATAACCAAGTCCCACAACTTGTTCCTGTATTCTCTCCAACAAGCTTCATCAAAATAACTATCTCCGCTAGGGAAATGCCCTAAAGCGGATCTATGGGCCAAAAGTCCAGGCATTACTTTAGACGATATCTCCGCCTTACGCTTTTCGATGACACTGTATTTCGCCTGATGACTGCTTATAGGGTCGGCCTTGCCCTTTCGAGTCTGTGCGCAAAGGTACTAAGGCTGCCATAACCTGTTGACTATGCTCAAGCTGTTTTGTCATTGTCATTGACAACACCTCAGCCTGTTTTTGCAATCCCTTATCAATCACCTCCGTCAACATGGCCATCGGATTGCTTGGCAAGTCCTGAGCCCTCTGCAACAATTCGGCTACCGTCCATCTAGGATCTGCTGATGTAATAAGCTGCTGCGTCTGCTGGTTCCCATTCTGCATTAAACACTGCCTTAAAATTGCCTCTCGGATACCTTCTCCTACGCTTGCTGCTCTAAGTGCGGCAAGCAACTTATCCACAAATTCGCCAAGAGGTTCCTGTCTACCTTGCTTAATTCCCATATAGTGAGGATTTGCATTTCCATCCTTCTGCTTGTCAAAAGCCCTCCTTACTATCTGGGCTGATGCTTGCAAAACAGGCGGCTGTAAAAGTGCCTGTAACTCTGGTCTCTCATTCTGTCCCGTTCCACACAACTGATCTACTATTACACCAAATAATGGATTGTTTTGCTGTCTTTGTACTCCAGCTGATTGTCTAGCTAGGTGTTCCCACTCATTCAAAAATGTCATAAATTGAGATGCTGTTAGGATCAGCTTCATAACATTATAAGAATCTCTAGGTAACATATTATAGTTCACGTAAATAAAATCAATCATCTGTCTAGCTGGTTCAGATTGAACCCCAAACTGACTCGCAGCTTGTCTTAATTGAGATAACAATTTCCATGGCAATTGGGTTACATCAGCCTGAAAAACATTTTGCTCCCCAGGGACCTGTGTATACATCACTGGAAGAGCTTGATGTGAAGCAGCCAGCTGGCTAAGCCCTTCCTGATCTCCTTCGGCTTTTAAGTGCTCTGCAACCTTTCGCCAATACTCTGCGTGCTTTCTTGCATGATCTTTAACACCACCTCCAGGATCTACCGCCCTGTTTGTCTCCTCTCCCTCACCTACTTTCTTCTCCTGTACAATTTGCTCAGCTAAAAGAGACGGGGAAGGCTCCTCAGCAGAGTCCTGTGTTACAGATTGTAATTCGACTCTGCCACCTAGTCCTTTTACACACGCAGCCTTCTCCTTTCTTAAATAATCCTGAACCTCTTCTGACAAAGGCAACCCAGCATGTGTAACACTTGCTCCATTTGGGTCCGTATGATCTAATCGTACCCTGGCTTGATAAGCTGCCACTTGCTCAGCACGATGCTGATCCAATGCTGTCATAACCATCTTCCACCATTTTCCACACTCCTTTGCTCGTTTTTCATCACCTAAGCCATGCAGCCACAAGTCTTGTCCAGACTTTTTCCACTGCAATCTTTCAAACACCTCATTTGGGTCCTTAAAATATCCTAACTCTTCTGCATAGCTTAACAACGGCACCAACTCCTTTGTAAAATTTAACTTACACTGTCGCTTTTCTAAAAAGCATATAAATAAATCATACGCTGCCTGCCTATCCATAACCGTATTTAAACGTTAATACCTGTGCGCACAGACCTCGTTTAAGCAGTTTCCGGCTCTATAGCGTCTTCGGCTTCAAGGCTGTCTTCCCTTTTCTTGCAGCCTCCGGTACTGCTATCCCGGGCCGGCCGTCTTCTTGCCTCCCGGCTTACTGCGAATCTCCCAACGTCCCGAAGAACTTCTTAAACCCTAACGTTTGTCTTCATTAGGGTCCCGTGTTCGAGCGCCACTTACTGCAAGAAGGGGGCCGCTTTAACGACCAATTTGATCAGCGGATTCCAACTTTATTGAGCATCAGACACATCTTATATACAGTTTGCTATAATTATGCCCACTTGGCAACATACTATTGGTTGCTCCCTAAAAGGTTACATCATTGTTTTCACAACTCTGTGGAATTCTTCTATCCGGCCTAATTGCTCTCTTTCCCAGATCTCGCCTCCTCCTTATCTTGCTTGCCTCCCATCTCAGGGGCAGCTGGACTTCAGCATACCAAGCAATCAGCACTTTCTCACATCTCCTCTCCGCCAGTATATTATAAACAGAGAATTCTTCAAGGCCTGAATTGCACAGGTGTTCCTGGGACCCATGTCCCCTCTTGTCCGACAACACAGCACAAGCCACAGCCACAGCCCAGCCCCTGCCCTGGACCCAGCCCCAGCCCCAGCCCAGCCCAGCCCCAGCCCTGCCCCAGCCCAAGCCCTGCCCCAGCCCATCCCCAGCCCCAGCCCAGCCCCAACCCTGCCCCAGCCCCAGCCCCAGCCACGGCCCCTGCCCTACCCCAGCCCTGGCTCCTGCCCCAGCCCCGGCCCCAGCCACAGGCCCAGACCTGCCCAAACCTTGTTCCAGCCCCAGCACCAGCACAACCCCAGCCCTACCCCTAACTCAGCCCCAGCCCCAGCCCTGCCTCAACTCCGGCCCCAGCCCCGGCCCCAGACTCGGCCCCAGCCCAGCCCCAGCCCTAGCCCTGCCCCAGTCCCCGTCCCAGCCATAGACACAGCCCCAGCCCTGCCCAGCCCCAGCCCCAGCCCAGCCCCGGTCCCAGCCCAGCCCCATCCCTGCCCCCAGCCCTAGCCCAGCCCTGTTCCAGCCCCCGCCCAGCCCCAGCCCCAGCCCTGCACCCAGCCCAGACCCAGCCCGGCCCCAGCCCTGCCCCAGCTCTGGCCCCAGCCCTGTCCCCTGCCCTCAGCCCCAGCCACAGCCCAGCCCCAGCCCTGCCCCAGCCCTGGACCCAGCCCTGGCCCCAGCCCTGGACCCAGCCCAGCCCCAGCCCCAGCCCTAGCCCTGCCCCAGCCCAGCCCCAGCCTCGGGCCTAGCCCAGCCCCTGCCCTGGACCCAACCCCAGCCCCAGCACAGCCCCAGCCCCAGCCCTGCCCCAGATCAGCCTCAGCCACCGCCCAGCACCACCCCTGGCCCCAGCCCCGGCCCCAACCCAGCCCTAGCCCAGCCCTGTTCCAGCCCCCGCCCTGCCCCAGCCACAGCCCTGCCCCAGCCCAGCCCCAGCCACAACCCAGCCCCAGCCCAGGACCCAGCCCCAGCCCCAGCCCCAGCCCTGCCCTCAGCCCAGCCCCAGCACTTCCCCAGCCCCAGCCCTAGCCCAGGCCTGCCCTCAGCCCCAGCCCCCGCCCTGCCCCAGCCACAGCCCTGCCCCAGCCCAGCCCCAGCCACAACCCAGCCCCAGCCCAGGACCCAGCCCCAGCCCCAGCCCCAGCCCTGCCCTCAGCCCAGCCCCAGCACTTCCCCAGCCCCAGCCCTAGCCCAGGCCTGCCCTCAGCCCCAGCCCCAGCCCAGCCCCAGCCACAGCCCAGACCCAGCCCTGGACCCAGCCCTAACCCAGTCCCAGCCCCAGCCCCAGCCCTGCCCTAGACCCAGCCCCAGCCCAGGCCCAGCCCTGGACCCAGCCCCAGTCGCAGCCCCGGCCACAGCCCAGACCCTAGCCCAGCCTCAGCCCTGCCCCAGTCCCTGCCCCACCCACAACCCAGCCCCAGGCCTGCCCCAGCCCCAGCCCCAGCCCCAGCCCTGCGCCAGAACAGACCCAGCCACAACCCAGCCCCAGGCCTGCCCCAGCCCCAGCCCCAGCCCCAGCCCTGCGCCAGCCCAGCCCCAACCCCAGCCCAGCCCCAGCGCTGGACCCAGCCCCAGCCCTAACCCAGCCCCAGCCCAGCCCCAGCCATCGCCCAGCCCCAGCCCTGCCCCCTGCCCAGCCCCATCCCCACCCTGGACCCAGCCTCAGCCCTGCCCCAGCCACAGCCCAGCCCCAGCCCTGGACCCAGCCCCAGCCCAGCCCAGCCCTGGACCAAGCCCCAGCCGCAGCCCCGGCCCCAGCCCCGGCCCCTGCCCAGCCCCACCCATCCCTGCCCCCAGCCCTGCCCCAGCCCAGCCCTGCTCCCAGCCCCGGCCTCAGTCCAAGGCCCAGCCTCCAGCCTAGTTCTGCCCCATCCCCGGCCCCAGCCCTGGCCCCAGACTCGGCCCCAGCCCCAGTCCTGCCCCAGAACAGCCCCAAACCCCAGTCCTGGCCCAGGCCCAGCCCTTGCCCAGCCCTGCACTCAGCCCCAGCCCAAGCCCCGCCCTCGGCCCCAGACCAGCCCCAGCCCTGCCCCAGCCCAGCACCAGCCACAGCCACAGCCCAGCCCCTGCCCTGGACCCAGCCCCAGTCCCAGCCCAGCCCAGCCCCAGCCCTGCCCAAGCCCAGCACCAGCCACAGCCACAGCCCAGCCCCTGCCCTGGACCCAGCCCCAGCCCCAGCCCAGCCCAGCCCCAGCCCTGCCCCAGCCCAGCACCAGCCACAGCCCTAACCCAGCCCTGCCCTTAGCCCAGCCCCAGCCCTGCCCCAGCCCAGCCCCAGCCCTACCCTTAGCCCAACCCCATCCCTGCCCCAGCCCCAGCCCCAGCCCCAGCCCCACCCTGGGCCCCAGCCCAGCCCGGCCCTAGCCCAGCCCAGCCCCAGCCACAGCCCAGCCCCAGCACAGGACCCAGCCCCAGCCCCACCCTGGGCCCCAGCCCAGCCCGGCCCTAGCCCAGCCCAGCCCCAGCCACAGTCCAGCCCCAGCCCTGGACCCAGCCCCAGCCCAGCCCCAGCCCCAGCCCTGCCACAGCCCAGCCCCAGCCCCAGCCCCACCCTCGGCCCCAGCCCAGCCCGGCCCTAGCTCAGCCCAGCCCCAGCCACAGCCCAGCCCCAGCCACGCCCCCAGGCCCGACCCCAGCCCCGGCCCCAGCCCAGCCCCAGCCCCAGCCCTGCCCCAGCCCAGCCCCAGAACAGCCCCAACCCTGGACCCAGACCCAGCCCCAGCCCTGCCCCAGCCCAGCAACAGCCCTGGACCCAGCCCCTGCCCCAGCCCAGCCCCAGCCCTAGCCCTGCCCCAGAACAGCCCCAGCCCCAGCCCAGCCCCAGCCCTAGGCCCAGCACCAGCCCCAGCCCTGCCCCAGCCCTGGCCCCAGCCCCAGCCCCTGCCCAGCCCCTGCCCTGGACCCAGCCCCAGCCCTAACCCAGCGCCAGCCCAGCCCCAGCCACTGCCCACCCCCAGCCCTGCCCCCAGCCCAGCCCCATGCCCACCCTGGACCCAGCCCCAGCCCAGCCCCAGCCACAGCCCAGCCCCAGCCCTGGACCCAGCCCCAGCTCTGCCCTGGACCCAGCCCCAGCCCCACCCCAGCCTCATCCCCAGCCCTGCCCCAGCCCAGCCCCAGCCACAGCGCAGCCCCAGCCCAGACCCCAGCCTCGGGCCCAGCCCTGCCCCAGGCCCAGCCCAGACCACAGCCCAGCCCCACCCAAGGCCCCATCCCCGGCCCCAGCCCAGCCCTAGCCCAGCCCTGCACAGCCACAGCCCTAGCCCAGCCCTGCCCTTACCCTAGCCCCAGCCCTGCAAAGCTACAGCCCTAACCCATCCCTGCCCTTAGCCCAGCCCCAGCCCTGCAAAGCTACAGCCCTAACCCAGCCCTGCCCTTAGCCCAACCCCATCCCTGCCCCAGCCCCAGCCCCTGCCCCACCCTCGGCCCCAGCCCAGCCCGGCCCTAGCCCAGCCCAGCCCCAGCCCAGCCCCAGCCCCAGCCCTGCCCCAGCCCAGCCCCAGAACAGCCCCAACCCTGGACCCAGCCCCAGCCCCACCCCTGCCCCTGCCCTGGACCCAGCCCCAGCCCCAGCCCCAGCCCTGCCCCCGAACAGCCCCAGCCCTAACCCAGCCCCAGCCCCGGCCTCAGCCCCAGCCCCAGCTCAGCCCCAGCCCCAGCCCTGCCCCAGCCCAGCCCCAGCCCCAGCACCAGCCCTGCCCCAGCCACGCCCTCAGCCCCGACCCCAGCCCCGGCCCCAGCCCAGCCCTAGCCCAGCCCTGCACAGCCACAGCCCTAGCCCAGCCCTGCCATTAGCCCAGCCCCAGCCCTGCCCCAGCCCCACCCCTGCCCCTGCCCTGGACCCAGCCCCAGCCCCAGCCCCAGCCCCAGCCCAGCCCCAGCCCCAGCCCTGCCCCAGCCCAGCCCCAGAACAGCCCCAACCCTGGACCCAGACCCAGCCCCACCCCTGCCCCTGCCCTGGACCCAGCCCCAGCCCCAGCCCCAGCCCTGCCCCCGAACAGCCCCAGCCCCAACCCAGCCCCAGCCCCGGCCTCAGCCCCAGCCCCAGCTCAGCCCCAGCCCCAGCCCTGCCCCAGCCCAGCCCCAGCCCCAGCCCCAGCCGTGCCCAGCCACGCCCTCAGCCCCGACCCCAGCCCCGGCCCCAGCCCAGCCCTAGCCCAGCCCTGCACAGCCACAGCCCTAGCCCAGCCCTGCCATTAGCCCAGCCCCAGCCCTGCCCCAGCCCCACCCCTGCCCCTGCCCTGGACCCAGCCCCAGCCCCAGCTCCAGCCCAGCCCCAGCCCCAGCCCTGCCCCCGAACAGCCCCAGCCCAGCCCCAGCCCCGGCCCCAGCCCCAGCCCCAGCTCAGCCCCAGCCCCAGCCCTGCCCCAGCCCAGCCCCAGCCCTGGACCAGCCCCAGCTCTGCCCCAGCCCCACCCCTGCCCCTGCCCTGGACCCAGCCCCAGCCCCAGCTCCAGCCCAGCCCCAGCCCCAGCCCTGCCCCCGAACAGCCCCAGCCCAGCCCCAGCCCCCGGCCCCAGCCCCAGCCCCAGCTCAGCCCCAGCCCCAGCCCTGCCCCAGCCCAGCCCCAGCCCTGGACCAGCCCCAGCTCTGCCCCAGCCCAACCCCAGCCCTGGACCCAGCCCCAGCCCCAGCCCTGGACCCACCCATACCCAGCCCCAGCCCTGTCCCAAACCCCAGCCCCAGCCCTGGCCCCAGCCCCAGCCCCAGCCCCAGCCCAGCCCCAGCCCCATCCCCAGCCCAGCCCCAGCCCCAGCCCAGCCCCAGCCCCGGCCCCATCCCCAGCCCCAGCTCAGCACCAGCCCCAGCCCTGCCCCAGCCCAGCCCCAGCCCTGGACCCAGCCCCAGCCCCGGACCCAGCCCCAGCCCCAGCTCTGCCCCAGCCCAGCCCCAGCCCTGGACCCAGCCCCAGCCCCAGCCCTGGACCCACCCATACCCAGCCCCAGCCCTGTCCCAAACCCCAGCCCCAGCCCTGGCCCCAGCCCCAGCCCCAGCCCCAGCCCAGCCCCAGCCCCGTCCCCAGCCCAGCCCGAGCCCCAGCCCAGCCCCAGCCCTGGACCCAGCCCGAGCCCTAACCCAGCCCCAGCCCTGCCCCAGCCCAGCCCCAGCCCCAGCCCTGCGCCAGCCCAGCCCCAGCCCCAGCCCAGCCACAGCCCTGGACCCAGCCTCAGCCCCAGCCCAGCCCCAGCCCCAGCCCCAGCCCTGCCCCAGAACAGCCCCAGCCACCGCCCAGCCCCAGCCCTGGCCCCAGCCCCAGCCCCAGCCCAGCCCCAGCCCCAGCCCCAGCCCTGCGCCAGCCCAGCCCCAGCCCCAGCCCAGCCCCAGCCCTGGACCCAGCCCCAGCCCTAACCCAGCCCCAGCCCTGCCCCAGCCCAGCCCCAGCCACAGCCCAGCCACAGCCCCTACCCTGCCCTAGCCACAGCCCCAGTCCCCGCCCCAGCCACAGCCCAGCCCCAGCCCCACCCCCGGCCCCAGCCCAGCCCCTGCCCAGCCCCACTCCCATCCCTGCCCCCAGCCCTGCCCCAGCCCCAGCCCTGCCCGAGCCTCGGGCCCAACCCTGTCCCAGGCCCAGACCAGAACCCAGCCTAGCCTCAGCCCCGGCCCCAGCTATGCCCCAGCCCCAGACCTAGCCCAGCCCAGAACCCAGCCCAGCCCCAGCCACAGCCCTGCCCACAGCCCAGCCCCAGCCCTTCCCCAGCCCCAGACCTAACCCAGCCCTGCCGTCAGCCCCAGTCCCCGCCCCAGCCACAGCCCAGCCCCAGCCCCAGCCCCACCCCCGGCCCTAGCCCAGCCCCAGCCCTAGCCCTGCCCCAGTGCCCGTCCCAGCCATAGACACAGCCCCAGCCCTGCCCAGCCCCAGCCCCAGCCCAGCCCCGGTCCCAGCCCAGCCCCATCCCTGCCCCCAGCCCTAGCCCAGCCCTGTTCCAGCCCCTGCCCAGCCCCAGCCCCAGCCCTGCACCCAGCCCAGACCCAGCCCGGCCCCAGCCCTGCCCCAGCTCTGGCCCCAGCCCTGTCCCCTGCCCTCAGCCCCAGCCACAGCCGAGCCCCAGCCCTGCCCCAGCCCAGCCCCAGCCACTGCCCACCCCCAGCCCTGGACCCAGCCCTGGCCCCAGCCCTGGACCCAGCCCAGCCCCAGCCCCAGCCCTAGCCCTGCCCCAGCCCAGCCCCAGCCTCGGGCCTAGCCCAGCCCCTGCCCTGGACCCAACCCCAGCCCCAGCACAGCCCCAGCCCCAGCCCTGCCCCAGATCAGCCTCAGCCACCGCCCAGCACCACCCCTGGCCCCAGCCCCGGCCCCAACCCAGCCCTAGCCCAGCCCTGTTCCAGCCCCCGCCCTGCCCCAGCCACAGCCCTGCCCCAGCCCAGCCCCAGCCACAACCCAGCCCCAGCCCAGGACCCAGCCCCAGCCCCAGCCCCAGCCCCAGCCCTGCCCTCAGCCCAGCCCCAGCACTTCCCCAGCCCCAGCCCTAGCCCAGGCCTGCCCTCAGCCCCAGCCCCAGCCCAGCCCCAGCCACAGCCCAGACCCAGCCCTGGACCCAGCCCTAACCCAGTCCCAGCCCCAGCCCCAGCCCTGCCCTAGAACCAGCCCCAGCCCAGGCCCAGCCCTCGACCCAGCCCCAGTCGCAGCCCCGGCCACAGCCCAGACCCTAGCCCAGCCTCAGCCCTGCCCCAGTCCCTGCCCCAGCCCAGTCCTAGTCCCAGCCCAGCCCCTGCCCTGGACCCAGCCCCAGCCCCAGCCCAGCCCAGCCCCAGCCCTGCCCCAGCCCAGCACCAGCCACAGCCACAGCCCAGCCCCTGCCCTGGACCCAGCCCCAGCCCCAGCCCAGCCCAGCCCCAGCCCTGCCCCAGCCCAGCACCAGCCACAGCCCTAACCCAGCCCTGCCCTTAGCCCAGCGCCAGCCCTGCCCCAGCCCAGCCCCAGCCCTACCCTTAGCCCAACCCCATCCCTGCCCCAGCCCCAGCCCCAGCCCCAGCCCCACCCTGGGCCCCAGCCCAGCCCGGCCCTAGCCCAGCCCAGCCCCAGCCACAGCCCAGCCCCAGCCCTGGACCCAGCCCCAGCCCAGCCCCAGCCCCAGCCCTGCCACAGCCCAGCCCCAGCCCCAGCCCCACCCTTGGCCCCAGCCCAGCCCGGCCCTAGCTCAGCCCAGCCCCAGCCACAGCCCAGCCGCAGCCCTGGACCCAGCTCCAGCCCAGCCCCAGCCCCAGCCCTGCCCCAGCCACGCCCCCAGGCCCGACCCCAACCCCGGCCCCAGCCCAGCCCCAGCCCCAGCCCTGCCCCAGCCCAGCCCCAGAACAGCCCCAACCCTGGACCCAGACCCAGCCCCAGCCCTGCCCCAGCCCAGCAACAGCCCTGGACCCAGCCCCTGCCCCAGCCCAGCCCCAGCCCTAGCCCTGCCCCAGAACAGCCCCAGCCCCAGCCCAGCCCCAGCCCTGGACCCCGCCCCAGCCCCAGAACAGCCCCAGCCCTGCGCCAGCCCAGCCCCAGCCCTAGGCCCAGCACCAGCCCCAGCCCTGCCCCAGCCCTGGCCCCAGCCCCAGCCCCAGCCCAGCCCCTGCCCTGGACCCAGCCCCAGCCCTAACCCAGCGCCAGCCCAGCCCCAGCCACTGCCCACCCCCAGCCCTGCCCCCAGCCCAGCCCCATGCCCACCCTGGACCCAGCCCCAGCCCTGCCCCAGCCACAGCCCAGCCCCAGCCCTGGACCCAGCCCCAGCTCTGCCCTGGACCCACCCCCAGCCCCACCCCAGCCTCATCCCCAGCCCTGCCCCAGCCCAGCCCCAGCCACAGCGCAGCCCCAGCCCAGACCCCAGCCTCGGGCCCAGCCCTGCCCCAGGCCCAGCCCAGACCACAGCCCAGCCCCACCCAAGGCCCCATCCCCGGCCCCAGCCCAGCCCTAGCCCAGCCCTGCACAGCCACAGCCCTAGCCCAGCCCTGCCATTAGCCCAGCCCCAGCCCTGCCCCAGCCCCACACCTGCCCCTGCCCTGGACCCAGCCCCAGCCACCATCCCTGGACCCAGCCCAGCCCCAGCCCCAGCCCTGCCCCCGAACAGCCCCAGCCCAGCCCCAGCCCCGGCCCCAGCCCCAGCCCCAGCTCAGCCCCAGCCCCAGCCCTGCCCCAGCCCAGCCCCAGCCCTGGACCCAGCCCCAGCCCCAGCTCTGCCCCAGCCCAACCCCAGCCCTGGACCCACCCATACCCAGCCCCAGCCCTGTCCCAAACCCCAGCCCCAGCCCTGGCCTTAGACCCAGCCCCAGCCCCAGCCCAGCCCCAGCCCCAGCCCCAGCCCAGCCCCAGCCCCAGCCCAGCCCCAGCCCCGGCCCCAGCCCCAGCCCCAGCTCAGCCCCAGCCCCAGCCCTGCCCCAGCCCAGCCCCAGCCCTGGACCCAGCCCCAGCCCCAGCTCTGCCCCAGCCCAACCCCAGCCCTGGACCCAGCCCCAGCCCCAGCCCTGGACCCACCCATACCCAGCCCCAGCGCTGTCCCAAACCCCAGCCCCAGCCCTGGCCCCAGCCCCAGCCCCAGCCCCAGCCCAGCCCCAGCCCCGTCCCCAGCCCAGCCCCAGCCACAGCGCAGCCCCAGCCCTGGACCCCAGCCCCAGCCCCAGCCCTGCGCCAGCCCAGCCCCAGCCCCAGCCCAGCCCCAGCCCTGGACCCAGCCCGAGCCCTAACCCAGCCCCAGCCCTGCCCCAGCCCAGCCCCAGCCCCAGCCCTGCGCCAGCCCAGCCCCAGCCCCAGCCCAGCCCCGGCCCTGGACCCAGCCCTAGCCCTAACCCAGCCCCAGCCCAGCCCCACCCATGGCCCCAACCCCGGCCCCAGCCCAGCCCTAGCCCAGCCCTGTTCCAGCCCCCGCCCTGCCCCAGCCACAGCCCTGCCCCAGCCCAGCACCAGCCACAACCCAGCCCCAGCCCAGGACCCAGCCCCAGCCCCAGCCCCAGCCCCAGCCCTGCCCCAGCCCTGCCCTCAGCCCAGCCCCAGCCCAGCCCCAGCCACAGCCCAGCCACAGCCCTGGACCCAGCCCTAGCCCAGCCCAGCCCCAGCCCCAGCACAGCCCCACCCAGCCCCAAGCCAGCCAAGGCCCCATCCCTGGCCCAGCCTTCAACCCAGCCTCAGCCCCATTCCTGCCCCCAGCCCCAGCCCAGCCCCAGCCCTTCCCCAGCCCCAGCCGCTGACCAGGCCGCATCCCAGCGCTAGCCCAGCCCTGCCCCCAGCCCCAGCCCAGCCCCAGCCACAGCCCAGCCCCAGCCCTGGACCCAGCCCTAGCCCAGCCCCAGCCCCAGCCATGCCCAAGCCCTGACCCAGCCCTGCCCCAGTCCCAGCCCCAGCCCCAGCCCTGCCCTGGACCCAGCCCCAGCCCTGCCCCAGTCCCAGCCCCAGCCACAGCCCTGCCCCAGCCCAGCCCCAGCCACAGCCCAGCACCAGCCCCGGCCCCAGCCCTGCCGCAGCCCCAGCCCCAGACCCACCCCGGACCCAGCCCAGCCCCAGCCCCAGCCCGGCCCCAGCTCTGCCCTGGACCCACCCCCAGCCCCACCCCAGGCTCATCCCCAGCCTCATCCCCAGCCCAGCCCCTGCCCCAGTCCCAGCCCAGCCCCTGCCCTGGACCCAGCCCCAGCCCCAGACCAGCCCCAGCCCCAGCCCTGCCCCAGAACAGCCCCAGCCACCGCCCAGCCCCAGCCCCAGCCCAGCCCCAGCCACAGCCCCAGCCCCAGCCCAGCCCCAGCCCCGGCCCCAGCCCTGCCCCAGCCCCAGCCCCAGCCCAGCCCCGGCCCCAGCGCTGCCCCAGCCCCAGTCCTACCCCAGCCCCTGCCCCAGCCCCTGCCCCAGCCCCAGCCCTGCCCCAGCCCAGCCCCAGCCTCGGGCCTAGCCCAGCCCCTGCCCTGGACCCACCCCCAGCCCCACCCCAGGCTCATCCCCAGCCTCATCCCCAGCCCAGCCCCTGCCCCAGTCCCTGCCCAGCCCCTGCCCTGGACCCAGCCCCAGCCCCAGACCAGCCCCAGCCCCAGCCCTGCCCCAGAACAGCCCCAGCCACCGCCCAGCCCCAGCCCCAGCCCAGCCCCAGCCACAGCCCCAGCCCCAGCCCAGCCCCAGCCCCGGCCCCAGCCCTGTCCCAGCCCCAGCCCCAGCCCAGCCCCGGCCCCAGCGCTGCCCCAGCCCCAGTCCTACCCCAGCCCCTGCCCCAGCCCCTGCCCCAGCCCCAGCCCTGCCCCAGCCCAGCCCCAGCCTCGGGCCTAGCCCAGCCCCTGCCCTGGACCCACCCCCAGCCCCACCCCAGGCTCATCCCCAGCCTCATCCCCAGCCCAGCCCCTGCCCCAGTCCCAGCCCAGCCCCTGCCCTGGACCCAGCCCCAGCCCCAGACCAGCCCCAGCCCCAGCCCTGCCCCAGAACAGCCCCAGCCACCGCCCAGCCCCAGCCCCAGCCCAGCCCCAGCCACAGCCCCAGCCCCAGCCCAGCCCAGCCCCAGCCCCGGCCCCAGCCCTGCCCCAGCCCCAGCCCCAGCCCAGCCCCGGCCCCAGCGCTGCCCCAGCCCCAGCCTTGCCCCAGCCCTGCCCTCAGCCCAGCCCCAGCCCAGCCCCAGCCACAGCCCAGCCCCACCCAGCCCCAGGCCAGCCGAGGCCCCATCCCTGGCCCAGCCTTCAACCCAGCCTCAGCCCCATTCCTGCCCCCAGCCCCAGCCCAGCCCCAGCCCTTCCCCAGCCCCAGCCGCTTACCAGGCCGCAGCCCAGCCCTAGCCCAGCCCTGCCCCCAGCCCCAGCCCTGCCCCAGCCCTGCCCTCAGCCCAGCCCCAGCCCAAACCCAGCCCCAGCCGCAGCCCAGCCCTGCCCTCAGCCCCAGCCCCAGCCCAGCCCCAGCCACAGCCCAGCCCAAGCCCTGGACCCAGCCCTAGCCCAGCCCCAGCCCCAGCCCTGCCCCAGCCCTGACCCAGCCCTGCCCCAGTCCCAGCCCCAGCCCCAGCCCTGCCCTGGACCCAGCCCCAGCCCAGCCCCAGCCCCAGCCCCAGCCCTGGACCCAGCCCCAGTCGCAGCCCCGGCCCCAGCCCAGACCCTAGCCCAGTCTCAGCCCCGGCTCCAGTCCCCGCCCCAGCCCAGCCCTGCTCCCAGCCCCGGCCCCAGCCCCGGCTCCAGTCCCCGCCCCAGCTCAGCCCAGAACCCAGCCCAGCACCAGCCCCGGCCCCACCCCAGCCTCATCCCCAGCCCTGCCCCAGCCCAGCCCCTGCCTCAGCCCCAGCCCAGCCCCTGCCCTGGACCCAGCCCCAGCCCCAGACCAGCCCCAGCTCCAGCCCTGCCCCAGAACAGCCCCAGCCCTGTGCCAGCCCAGCCCCAGCCCCAGCCCAGCCCCTGCCCTGGACCCAGCCCCAGCCCTAACCCAGCCCCAGCCCAGCCCCAGCCACAGCCCAGCCCCAGCCCTGGACCAAGCCCCGGGTGCAGCCCCGGCCCCAGCCCAGCCCTAGCCCAGCCCTGCCCCAGCCCCAGCTTCACCCCCGGCCCCAACCCCAGCCCCTGCCCAGCCCCACTCCCAGCCCTGCCCCCAGCCCTGCCCCAGCCCCAGCCCCAGCCCAGCCATAGACTTGGTTCCCGCCCCAGCCCCAGCCCCAGCCCAGAACCCAGCCCAGCTTCAGCCCCGGCCCCAGCCCTGCCCCAGCCCCAGACCTAGCCCAGTCCTGCCCTCAGCCCAGCCCCAGCCCCGGCCCCAGCCCAGCCTCCGCCCTGCCCTCAGCCCCAGGCCTGCACTGAACCCAGCCCCAGCCCCGGCCCCTACCCCAGCCCCAGCCCTAGCCCAGCCCTGCCCTCAGCCCCAGCCCCAGCCCCAGCCCCAGCCTCACCCTCGGCCCCAGCCCAGCCACAGCCCCAGGCCTGCCCCAGCCACAGCCCAGCCCCAGCCCCAGCCCCACCCCTGGCCCCAGCCCAGCCCCTGCCATACCCAGCTCCAGCCCTGGACCCAGTCCCAGCCCCAGCCCCGGCCCCAGCCCCGGCCCCAGACTCGGCCCCAGCCCTGCCCCAGCCCTGTCCCCAGCCCCTTCCCTGCCCCAGCCCTACCCCAGCCCAGTCCCGGTCCCAGCCCAGGCCCAGCCCTGCCCCAGCCCCAGCCCAGACCCCAGCCCAGCCCCACCTTCATCCCCAGCCCAGCCCCAGCCCCAGTCCTGCCCCAGCCCTGCCCTCAGCCCAGCCCCAGCCCCAGCCTGGCCCGAGCCCTGCCCCAGGCCCAGCCCAAGCCCCGGCCCCAGCCCCAGCCCCAACCTGGGCCCCAGCCCAGCCCCAGTTCCAGATCTGCCCCAGGCCTGCCCCAGCCCCGGCCCCAGCCTCGGCCCCAGCCCTGCCCCAGCCCTAGCCCTGCCCCCAGCCCAGCACCAGCCCTACCCCAGGCCCAGCCCCAGCCCCAGCTCTGCCCCATCCCCAGCCCTAGCCCAGCCCTGCCCCAGCCTCGGTCCCAGACCGGCCCTAGCCCTGACCCAGCCCCGGCCCCAGCCCAGCCCTAGCCCCAGCCCCGGCACCAGCCCCAGCCCCAGCCCCAGCCCAGCCCCAGCCCCGTCCCCAGCCCAGCCCGAGCCCCAGCCCAGCCCCAGCCCTGGACCCAGCCCGAGCCCTAACCCAGCCCCAGCCCTGCCCCAGCCCAGCCCCAGCCCCAGCCCTGCGCCAGCCCAGCCCCAGCCCCAGCCCAGCCACAGCCCTGGACCCAGCCTCAGCCCCAGCCCAGCCCCAGCCCCAGCCCTGCCCCAGAACAGCCCCAGCCACCGCCCAGCCCCAGCCCTGGCCCCAGCCCCAGCCCCAGCCCAGCCCCAGCCCCAGCCCCAGCCCTGCGCCAGCCCAGCCCCAGCCCTAGCCCAGCCCCAGCCCTGGACCCAGCCCCAGCCCTAACCCAGCCCCAGCCCTGCCCCAGCCCAGCCCCAGCCACAGCCCAGCCACAGCCCCTACCCTGCCCTAGCCACAGCCCCAGTCCCCGCCCCAGCCACAGCCCAGCCCCAGCCCCACCCCCGGCCCCAGCCCAGCCCCTGCCCAGCCCCACTCCCATCCCTGCCCCCAGCCCTGCCCCAGCCCCAGCCCTGCCCGAGCCTCGGGCCCAACCCTGTCCCAGGCCCAGACCAGAACCCAGCCTAGCCTCAGCCCCGGCCCCAGCTATGCCCCAGCCCCAGACCTAGCCCAGCCCAGAACCCAGCCCAGCCCCAGCCACAGCCCTGCCCACAGCCCAGCCCCAGCCCTTCCCCAGCCCCAGACCTAACCCAGCCCTGCCGTCAGCCCCAGTCCCCGCCCCAGCCACAGCCCAGCCCCAGCCCCAGCCCCACCCCCGGCCCCAGCCCAGCCCCAGCCCTAGCCCTGCCCCAGTGCCCGTCCCAGCCATAGACACAGCCCCAGCCCTGCCCAGCCCCAGCCCCAGCCCAGCCCCGGTCCCAGCCCAGCCCCATCCCTGCCCCCAGCCCTAGCCCAGCCCTGTTCCAGCCCCTGCCCAGCCCCAGCCCCAGCCCTGCACCCAGCCCAGACCCAGCCCGGCCCCAGCCCTGCCCCAGCTCTGGCCCCAGCCCTGTCCCCTGCCCTCAGCCCCAGCCACAGCCGAGCCCCAGCCCTGCCCCAGCCCAGCCCCAGCCACTGCCCACCCCCAGCCCTGGACCCAGCCCTGGCCCCAGCCCTGGACCCAGCCCAGCCCCAGCCCCAGCCCTAGCCCTGCCCCAGCCCAGCCCCAGCCTCGGGCCTAGCCCAGCCCCTGCCCTGGACCCAACCCCAGCCCCAGCACAGCCCCAGCCCCAGCCCTGCCCCAGATCAGCCTCAGCCACCGCCCAGCACCACCCCTGGCCCCAGCCCCGGCCCCAACCCAGCCCTAGCCCAGCCCTGTTCCAGCCCCCGCCCTGCCCCAGCCACAGCCCTGCCCCAGCCCAGCCCCAGCCACAACCCAGCCCCAGCCCAGGACCCAGCCCCAGCCCCAGCCCCAGCCCCAGCCCTGCCCTCAGCCCAGCCCCAGCACTTCCCCAGCCCCAGCCCTAGCCCAGGCCTGCCCTCAGCCCCAGCCCCAGCCCAGCCCCAGCCACAGCCCAGACCCAGCCCTGGACCCAGCCCTAACCCAGTCCCAGCCCCAGCCCCAGCCCTGCCCTAGAACCAGCCCCAGCCCAGGCCCAGCCCTCGACCCAGCCCCAGTCGCAGCCCCGGCCACAGCCCAGACCCTAGCCCAGCCTCAGCCCTGCCCCAGTCCCTGCCCCAGCCCAGTCCTAGTCCCAGCCCAGCCCCTGCCCTGGACCCAGCCCCAGCCCCAGCCCAGCCCAGCCCCAGCCCTGCCCCAGCCCAGCACCAGCCACAGCCACAGCCCAGCCCCTGCCCTGGACCCAGCCCCAGCCCCAGCCCAGCCCAGCCCCAGCCCTGCCCCAGCCCAGCACCAGCCACAGCCCTAACCCAGCCCTGCCCTTAGCCCAGCGCCAGCCCTGCCCCAGCCCAGCCCCAGCCCTACCCTTAGCCCAACCCCATCCCTGCCCCAGCCCCAGCCCCAGCCCCAGCCCCACCCTGGGCCCCAGCCCAGCCCGGCCCTAGCCCAGCCCAGCCCCAGCCACAGCCCAGCCCCAGCCCTGGACCCAGCCCCAGCCCAGCCCCAGCCCCAGCCCTGCCACAGCCCAGCCCCAGCCCCAGCCCCACCCTTGGCCCCAGCCCAGCCCGGCCCTAGCTCAGCCCAGCCCCAGCCACAGCCCAGCCGCAGCCCTGGACCCAGCTCCAGCCCAGCCCCAGCCCCAGCCCTGCCCCAGCCACGCCCCCAGGCCCGACCCCAACCCCGGCCCCAGCCCAGCCCCAGCCCCAGCCCTGCCCCAGCCCAGCCCCAGAACAGCCCCAACCCTGGACCCAGACCCAGCCCCAGCCCTGCCCCAGCCCAGCAACAGCCCTGGACCCAGCCCCTGCCCCAGCCCAGCCCCAGCCCTAGCCCTGCCCCAGAACAGCCCCAGCCCCAGCCCAGCCCCAGCCCTGGACCCCGCCCCAGCCCCAGAACAGCCCCAGCCCTGCGCCAGCCCAGCCCCAGCCCTAGGCCCAGCACCAGCCCCAGCCCTGCCCCAGCCCTGGCCCCAGCCCCAGCCCCAGCCCAGCCCCTGCCCTGGACCCAGCCCCAGCCCTAACCCAGCGCCAGCCCAGCCCCAGCCACTGCCCACCCCCAGCCCTGCCCCCAGCCCAGCCCCATGCCCACCCTGGACCCAGCCCCAGCCCTGCCCCAGCCACAGCCCAGCCCCAGCCCTGGACCCAGCCCCAGCTCTGCCCTGGACCCACCCCCAGCCCCACCCCAGCCTCATCCCCAGCCCTGCCCCAGCCCAGCCCCAGCCACAGCGCAGCCCCAGCCCAGACCCCAGCCTCGGGCCCAGCCCTGCCCCAGGCCCAGCCCAGACCACAGCCCAGCCCCACCCAAGGCCCCATCCCCGGCCCCAGCCCAGCCCTAGCCCAGCCCTGCACAGCCACAGCCCTAGCCCAGCCCTGCCATTAGCCCAGCCCCAGCCCTGCCCCAGCCCCACACCTGCCCCTGCCCTGGACCCAGCCCCAGCCACCATCCCTGGACCCAGCCCAGCCCCAGCCCCAGCCCTGCCCCCGAACAGCCCCAGCCCAGCCCCAGCCCCGGCCCCAGCCCCAGCCCCAGCTCAGCCCCAGCCCCAGCCCTGCCCCAGCCCAGCCCCAGCCCTGGACCCAGCCCCAGCCCCAGCTCTGCCCCAGCCCAACCCCAGCCCTGGACCCACCCATACCCAGCCCCAGCCCTGTCCCAAACCCCAGCCCCAGCCCTGGCCTTAGACCCAGCCCCAGCCCCAGCCCAGCCCCAGCCCCAGCCCCAGCCCAGCCCCAGCCCCAGCCCAGCCCCAGCCCCGGCCCCAGCCCCAGCCCCAGCTCAGCCCCAGCCCCAGCCCTGCCCCAGCCCAGCCCCAGCCCTGGACCCAGCCCCAGCCCCAGCTCTGCCCCAGCCCAACCCCAGCCCTGGACCCAGCCCCAGCCCCAGCCCTGGACCCACCCATACCCAGCCCCAGCCCTGTCCCAAACCCCAGCCCCAGCCCTGGCCCCAGCCCCAGCCCCAGCCCCAGCCCAGCCCCAGCCCCGTCCCCAGCCCAGCCCCAGCCACAGCGCAGCCCCAGCCCTGGACCCCAGCCCCAGCCCCAGCCCTGCGCCAGCCCAGCCCCAGCCCCAGCCCAGCCCCAGCCCTGGACCCAGCCCGAGCCCTAACCCAGCCCCAGCCCTGCCCCAGCCCAGCCCCAGCCCCAGCCCTGCGCCAGCCCAGCCCCAGCCCCAGCCCAGCCCCGGCCCTGGACCCAGCCCTAGCCCTAACCCAGCCCCAGCCCAGCCCCACCCATGGCCCCAACCCCGGCCCCAGCCCAGCCCTAGCCCAGCCCTGTTCCAGCCCCCGCCCTGCCCCAGCCACAGCCCTGCCCCAGCCCAGCACCAGCCACAACCCAGCCCCAGCCCAGGACCCAGCCCCAGCCCCAGCCCCAGCCCCAGCCCTGCCCCAGCCCTGCCCTCAGCCCAGCCCCAGCCCAGCCCCAGCCACAGCCCAGCCACAGCCCTGGACCCAGCCCTAGCCCAGCCCAGCCCCAGCCCCAGCACAGCCCCACCCAGCCCCAAGCCAGCCAAGGCCCCATCCCTGGCCCAGCCTTCAACCCAGCCTCAGCCCCATTCCTGCCCCCAGCCCCAGCCCAGCCCCAGCCCTTCCCCAGCCCCAGCCGCTGACCAGGCCGCATCCCAGCGCTAGCCCAGCCCTGCCCCCAGCCCCAGCCCAGCCCCAGCCACAGCCCAGCCCCAGCCCTGGACCCAGCCCTAGCCCAGCCCCAGCCCCAGCCATGCCCAAGCCCTGACCCAGCCCTGCCCCAGTCCCAGCCCCAGCCCCAGCCCTGCCCTGGACCCAGCCCCAGCCCTGCCCCAGTCCCAGCCCCAGCCACAGCCCTGCCCCAGCCCAGCCCCAGCCACAGCCCAGCACCAGCCCCGGCCCCAGCCCTGCCGCAGCCCCAGCCCCAGACCCACCCCGGACCCAGCCCAGCCCCAGCCCCAGCCCGGCCCCAGCTCTGCCCTGGACCCACCCCCAGCCCCACCCCAGGCTCATCCCCAGCCTCATCCCCAGCCCAGCCCCTGCCCCAGTCCCAGCCCAGCCCCTGCCCTGGACCCAGCCCCAGCCCCAGACCAGCCCCAGCCCCAGCCCTGCCCCAGAACAGCCCCAGCCACCGCCCAGCCCCAGCCCCAGCCCAGCCCCAGCCACAGCCCCAGCCCCAGCCCAGCCCCAGCCCCGGCCCCAGCCCTGCCCCAGCCCCAGCCCCAGCCCAGCCCCGGCCCCAGCGCTGCCCCAGCCCCAGTCCTACCCCAGCCCCTGCCCCAGCCCCTGCCCCAGCCCCAGCCCTGCCCCAGCCCAGCCCCAGCCTCGGGCCTAGCCCAGCCCCTGCCCTGGACCCACCCCCCAGCCCCACCCCAGGCTCATCCCCAGCCTCATCCCCAGCCCAGCCCCTGCCCCAGTCCCTGCCCAGCCCCTGCCCTGGACCCAGCCCCAGCCCCAGACCAGCCCCAGCCCCAGCCCTGCCCCAGAACAGCCCCAGCCACCGCCCAGCCCCAGCCCCAGCCCAGCCCCAGCCACAGCCCCAGCCCCAGCCCAGCCCCAGCCCCGGCCCCAGCCCTGTCCCAGCCCCAGCCCCAGCCCAGCCCCGGCCCCAGCGCTGCCCCAGCCCCAGTCCTACCCCAGCCCCTGCCCCAGCCCCTGCCCCAGCCCCAGCCCTGCCCCAGCCCAGCCCCAGCCTCGGGCCTAGCCCAGCCCCTGCCCTGGACCCACCCCCAGCCCCACCCCAGGCTCATCCCCAGCCTCATCCCCAGCCCAGCCCCTGCCCCAGTCCCAGCCCAGCCCCTGCCCTGGACCCAGCCCCAGCCCCAGACCAGCCCCAGCCCCAGCCCTGCCCCAGAACAGCCCCAGCCACCGCCCAGCCCCAGCCCCAGCCCAGCCCCAGCCACAGCCCCAGCCCCAGCCCAGCCCCAGCCCCGGCCCCAGCCCTGCCCCAGCCCCAGCCCCAGCCCAGCCCCGGCCCCAGCGCTGCCCCAGCCCCAGCCTTGCCCCAGCCCTGCCCTCAGCCCAGCCCCAGCCCAGCCCCAGCCACAGCCCAGCCCCACCCAGCCCCAGGCCAGCCGAGGCCCCATCCCTGGCCCAGCCTTCAACCCAGCCTCAGCCCCATTCCTGCCCCCAGCCCCAGCCCAGCCCCAGCCCTTCCCCAGCCCCAGCCGCTTACCAGGCCGCAGCCCAGCCCTAGCCCAGCCCTGCCCCCAGCCCCAGCCCTGCCCCAGCCCTGCCCTCAGCCCAGCCCCAGCCCAAACCCAGCCCCAGCCGCAGCCCAGCCCTGCCCTCAGCCCCAGCCCCAGCCCAGCCCCAGCCACAGCCCAGCCCAAGCCCTGGACCCAGCCCTAGCCCAGCCCCAGCCCCAGCCCTGCCCCAGCCCTGACCCAGCCCTGCCCCAGTCCCAGCCCCAGCCCCAGCCCTGCCCTGGACCCAGCCCCAGCCCAGCCCCAGCCCCAGCCCCAGCCCTGGACCCAGCCCCAGTCGCAGCCCCGGCCCCAGCCCAGACCCTAGCCCAGTCTCAGCCCCGGCTCCAGTCCCCGCCCCAGCCCAGCCCTGCTCCCAGCCCCGGCCCCAGCCCCGGCTCCAGTCCCCGCCCCAGCTCAGCCCAGAACCCAGCCCAGCACCAGCCCCGGCCCCACCCCAGCCTCATCCCCAGCCCTGCCCCAGCCCAGCCCCTGCCTCAGCCCCAGCCCAGCCCCTGCCCTGGACCCAGCCCCAGCCCCAGACCAGCCCCAGCTCCAGCCCTGCCCCAGAACAGCCCCAGCCCTGTGCCAGCCCAGCCCCAGCCCCAGCCCAGCCCCTGCCCTGGACCCAGCCCCAGCCCTAACCCAGCCCCAGCCCAGCCCCAGCCACAGCCCAGCCCCAGCCCTGGACCAAGCCCCGGGTGCAGCCCCGGCCCCAGCCCAGCCCTAGCCCAGCCCTGCCCCAGCCCCAGCTTCACCCCCGGCCCCAACCCCAGCCCCTGCCCAGCCCCACTCCCAGCCCTGCCCCCAGCCCTGCCCCAGCCCCAGCCCCAGCCCAGCCATAGACTTGGTTCCCGCCCCAGCCCCAGCCCCAGCCCAGAACCCAGCCCAGCTTCAGCCCCGGCCCCAGCCCTGCCCCAGCCCCAGACCTAGCCCAGTCCTGCCCTCAGCCCAGCCCCAGCCCCGGCCCCAGCCCAGCCTCCGCCCTGCCCTCAGCCCCAGGCCTGCACTGAACCCAGCCCCAGCCCCGGCCCCTACCCCAGCCCCAGCCCTAGCCCAGCCCTGCCCTCAGCCCCAGCCCCAGCCCTAGCCCAGCCTCACCCTCGGCCCCAGCCCAGCCACAGCCCCAGGCCTGCCCCAGCCACAGCCCAGCCCCAGCCCCAGCCCCACCCCTGGCCCCAGCCCAGCCCCTGCCATACCCAGCTCCAGCCCTGGACCCAGTCCCAGCCCCAGCCCCGGCCCCAGCCCCGGCCCCAGACTCGGCCCCAGCCCTGCCCCAGCCCATCCCCAGCCCCTTCCCTGCCCCAGCCCTACCCCAGCCCAGTCCCGGTCCCAGCCCAGGCCCAGCCCTGCCCCAGCCCCAGCCCAGACCCCAGCCCAGCCCCACCTTCATCCCCAGCCCAGCCCCAGCCCCAGTCCTGCCCCAGCCCTGCCCTCAGCCCAGCCCCAGCCCCAGCCTGGCCCGAGCCCTGCCCCAGGCCCAGCCCAAGCCCCGGCCCCAGCCCCAGCCCCAACCTGGGCCCCAGCCCAGCCCCAGTTCCAGATCTGCCCCAGGCCTGCCCCAGCCCCGGCCCCAGCCTCGGCCCCAGCCCTGCCCCAGCCCTAGCCCTGCCCCCAGCCCAGCACCAGCCCTACCCCAGGCCCAGCCCCAGCCCCAGCTCTGCCCCATCCCCAGCCCTAGCCCAGCCCTGCCCCAGCCTCGGTCCCAGACCGGCCCTAGCCCTGACCCAGCCCCGGCCCCAGCCCAGCCCTAGCCCCAGCCCAGCCCCAGTTCTGACCCCAGCCCGGTCCTAGCCCAGCCCCAGCCCCAGCCGCAGCCCAGCCCCAGCCCCGGCACCAGCCCAGCCCCAGCCCCAGCCCCAGCCCCAACCTTGGCCCCAGCCCAGCCCCAGTTCCAGATATGCCCCAGGCCTGCACCAGCCCCTGCCCCGGCCCCGGCCCCAGCCTCGGCCCCAGCCCAGCCCCAGCCCTAGCCCTGCCCCAAGCCCAGCACCAGCCCTGCCCCAGGCCCAGCCCTAGCCCAGCCCCAGCCCCAGCCCCGGCACCAGCCCAGCCCCAGCTCCAGCCCCAACCTTGGCCCCAGCCCAGCCCCAGTTCCAGATATGCCCCAGCCCTGCCCCACCCCCGGCCCCAGCCCCGGCCCCAGCCCAGCCCTAGCCCTGACCCAGCCTCGGCCCCAGCCCTGTCCCCAGCCCAGCCCAGCCCAGCCCCAGCCCCAGCCCCAGCCCCACCCTTGGCACCAGCCCAGCCCCAGTTCCAGATCTGCCCCAGTCCCAGCCCCAGCCCCGGCCCCAGCCCCGGCCCCAGACTCGGCCCCAGCCCTGCCCCAGCCCTGTCCCCAGCCCCTTCCCTGCCCCAGCCCTACCCCAGCCCAGTTCCGGTCCCAGCCCAGCCCCAGCCCTAGCCCTGCCCCCAAACCAGCACCAGCCCTGCCCCAGGCCCAGCCCAGCCCAGCCCAGCCCCAGCCCTAGCCCTGCCCCCAAACCAGCACCAGCCCTGCCCCAGGCCCAGCCCCAGCCCCAGCCCTGCCCCCAACCCAGCCCCAGCCCCAGCAACAGCCGTGCCCCAGCCACAGCCCAGCCTCAGCCCTGGACCCTGCCACAGCCCCAACCTGTTGTCGGACAAGAGGGGACATGGGTCCCAGGAACACCTGTGCAATTCAGGCCTTGAAGAATTCTCTGTTGATAATATACTGGCGGAGTAGGAGATGTGAGTAAGTGCTGATTGCTTGGTATGCTGAAGTCCAGCTGCCCCTGAGATGGGAGGCAAGCAAGATAAGGAGGAGGCGAGATCTGGGAAAGAGAGCAATTAGGCCGGATGGAAGAATTCCACAGAGTTGTGAAAACAATGATGTAACCTTTTAGAGAGCAACCAATAGTATGTTGCCAAGTGGGCATAATTATAGCAAACTGTATATAAGATGTGTCTGATGCTCAATAAAGTTGGAATCCGCTGATCAAATTGGTCGTTAAAGCGGCCCCCTTCTTGCAGTAAGTGGCACTCGAACACGGGACCCTAATGAAGACAAACGTTAGGGTTTAAGAAGTTCTTCGGGACGTTGGGAGATTCGCAGTAAGCCGGGAGGCAAGAAGACGGCCGGCCCGGGATAGCAGTACCGGAGGCTGCAAGAAAAGGGAAGACAGCCTTGAAGCCGAAGACGCTATAGAGCCGGAAACTGCTTAAACGAGGACTGTGCGCACAGGTATTAACGTTTAAATACGGTTATGGATAGGCAGGCAGCGTATGATTTATTTAAATGCTTTTTAGAAAAGCGACAGTGTAAGTTAAATTTTAAAAAGGAGTTGGTGCCGCTGTTAAGCTATGCAGAAGAGTTAGGATATTTTAAGGACCTACAAATGAGGTGTTTGAAAGAGTGCAGTGGAAAAAGTTTGGACAGGACTTGTGGCTGCATGGCTTAGATGATGAAAAACGAGCAAAGGAGTGTGGAAAATGGTGGAAGATGGTTATGACAGCATTGGATCAGCATCGTGCCGAGCAAATGGCAGCTTATCAAGCCAGGGTACGATTAGATCATACGGACCCAAATGGAGCAAGTGTTACACATGCTGGGTTGCCTTTGTCAGAAGAGGTTCAGGATTATTTAAGAAAGGAGAAGGCTGCGTGTGTAAAAGGGTTAGGTGGCAGAGTCGAATTACAATCTGTGACACAGGACTCTGCTGGGGAGTCTTCCCCGTCTCTTTTAGCTGAGCAAATTGTACAGGACAAGAAAGTAGGTGAGGGAGAGGAGACAAACAGGGCGGTAGATCCTGGAGGTAGTGTTAAAGATCATGCAAGAAAGCACACAGAGTATTGGCGAAAGGTTGCAGAGCACTTAAACGCCGAAGGAGATCAGGAAGGGTTTAGCCGGCTGGGTGTTTCACATCAAGCTTTTCCAGTAATGTATACACAGGTCCCTGGGGAGCAGAATGTTGTCCAGGCTGATGTAACCCAATTGCCATGGAAATTGTTATCTCAATTACGACAGACTGCGAGTCAGTTTGGGATTCAATCTGAACCAGCTAGACAGATGATTGATTTTATTTACATGAACTATAATATGTTACCTAGAGATTCTTATAATGTTATGAAGCTGATCCTAACAGCATCTCAATTTATGACATTTTTGAATGAGTGGGAACACCTAGCTAGACAATCAGCTGGAGTACAAAGACAGCAAAACGATCCATTATTTGGTGTAACAGTAGATCAGTTGTGTGGAACGGGACAGTATGAGAGACCAGAGTTACAGGCACTTTTACAGCCGCCTGTTTTGCAAGCATCAGCCCAGATAGTGAGGATGGCTTTTGACAAGCAGAAGGATGGAAATGCAAATCCTCACTATATGGGAATTAAGCAAGGTAGACAGGAACCTCTTGGCGAATTTGTGGATAAGTTGCTTGCCGCACTTAGAGCAGCAAGCGTAGGAGAAGGTATCCGAGAGGCAATTTTAAGGCAGTGTTTAATGCAGAATGGGAACCAGCAGACGCAGCAGCTTATTACATCAGCAGATCCTAGATGGACGGTAGCTGAATTGTTGCAGAGGGCTCAGGACTTGCCAAGCAATCCGATGGCCATGTTGACGGAGGTGATTGGTAAGGGATTACAAAAACAGGCTGAGGCATTGTCAATGACAATGACAAAACAGTTTGAGCATAGTCAGCAGGTTATGGCAGCCTTAGTACCTTTGCGCACAGACTCGAAAGGGCAAGGCCGACCCTATAAGCAGTCATCAGATGGAATACAGTGTCATCGTTGCGGCAAAACGGGACATGTGCGGAGAAAATGTAAAATTCGCTCCGTGTGGTGCCAGAAATGCCAGTCCGACAATCACAACACGGTGGTCTGTCGGGGATCGGGAAACTCCCAGCGGAGCGCGAAAGGCCGCCGCGCTATGACACAAATGGTGACCAGCTCCGAGGGAGGCAACAACAGCAACCACAGCTCCGACCAGCCACAGGAGGGAGCCTCGGCTTGGACCTGGCGACCGCAGTAGATGTGACACTAACCAGCAAAGAGCCGCAAAGAGTGGCAACAGGGGTTTTTGGACCTGTCATGATTAATGGACAACCGTGTGGGTGTTTATTGATTGGAAGATCGTCAGCCTCTATGGCTGGAATTATTGTATTAACAGGACTGATTGATGCAGACTTTACTGGAGAAATTCAGATTATGATACAGACAATATTTCCGCCTCTTGTTGTCCCATCACAAAGTAAAATAGCACAATTGATTCCATTGCCCCACCTGGCAGCAGGATTGCAGCCCTATAATCGCCAGAGTAGAGGAGATGGGGGTTTTGGATCCTCCACGGCTCCTTTGACTCTTTTCACCGCAGCTATGGACGAAAGGCCACAGATAAAAGCACAAGTTGCTTACGGTGACGAAACAATACGTCTTACGGCACTGATGGACACGGGAGCTGATGTGTCAGTAATATCACATTCTTGTTGGCCATCTATGTGGCCTACAACTACTGCAACGGCCTCATTGGCAGGTGTTGGAGGTGTAAAAGTAGCAGCAACTTCGCCCCCATTACGGGTGACTTGTGATGGGACAACAATGACTGTGGTTTGTTCTGTTCTGCCCTTGCCCTCACCTGTACAAATGCTGCTGGGCAGAGATATTTTGGGTCAACTAGGTGCTGTCTTAACGACAAAAAACGTACGGTAGCGGTCACTGCATGGACTTTCCCGATTGCATTACAATGGCATAATGACAATGCCGTGTGGATCGAGCAATGGCCGCTTAAGGAGGAAAGTCTTCGAGCTGCCCACCAGTTGGTTGAAACACAATTACAACAAGGGCATTTGAAGTGTTTCACTAGCCCATGGAACACTCCTATTTTTGTGATCAAGAAAAAATCTGGAAAATACCGGCTTTTACATGACTTGCGAGCCATCAATAAACAAATATGGGCCATGGGCGCTTTACAACCCGGTTTACCATGTGCATCCATGTTACCAGCCACTTGGAGTTTATTGGTGATTGACTTAAAAGACTGTTTTTTCACCATCAAGTTACACCCACAGGATACTTGTCGATTTGCTTTTACCTTACCATCGATCAATCGGCAGGCACCAGCAGCACGATATGAATGGCTGGTGTTACCACAAGGAATGAAAAATTCGCCGACCCTGTGTCAATTATATGTTGCAGCGGCATTACAACCATTGCGCACGGCATGGCCTAACACAATTATATATCACTATATGGACGATATTTTGTTATGTCAGCAACAACAGTTTAGTACCCAACAAATGCAACAACTGCAACACAGTCTAGAAGCTATGGGCCTATTTATAGCCACAGAAAAGATTCAAAAGACAATGCCTATCAAATATTTAGGGTGGGCAATTACGGAACAACAGATTAGCCCGCAAAAGTTGCAATTGCACACAGAACTTAAAACATTAAATGATGTGCAAAAATTTATGGGAGATATCCAGTGGTTGAGACCTGTGACAGGCATTACTAATGACATGTTGGAACCCTTAAAGCCCTTATTGAAAGGTATTGACCCTGCACAACCGGTTGTGGTATCAACTGATCAACATGATGCAATCCAACAAATTGTTCAACATATTACTCAAGGTTGTGTATCCCGCCGTGATCCTGATGTACCCATAGATGTTACTATACTTCTGGGACGACAACACTTAGTGGGTGCTCTCACTCAAGATTTAAAGAAAACGGGGGAAAGTACTAGGGTTTTGGAATGGATATTTCCTCCTCTGCAACCAAAGAGAACAATACAACAAAAAATTTTAATTTTAGCGGATCTGATAAAGACATGTCGTCTCAGATTGTGTAGCATCTCTGGTTGTGAACCAAATACCATTTATGTCCCTCTGAAAAAGGAGGACTTAGAATGGTTTTTGGGAAACTGTGATGATCTGGCAGCGGCTTGTCTTGCCAATGGAGCAGACATTGTAGCAGCACCACTGAAAAACAAGGTGTTGAACTGGATGTGTAATTATGAATGGATACAGAAACCGATATTTAGGGAACAGCCAATTAAAAATGCATTAACAGTGTTTACAGATGCCGGCAAGAAGTCGATGACGGCGGTAGCAACATGGAAAGAAGAAGGCACATGGAAACAGCAAGTGCTGCCTGCAGAGAAGGGTGACTCTCTACAGACTCTAGAGCTTAAGGCTGTGGTTTGGGTGTTGCGAAACTGGATAAAGAAGCCTGTTAATGTGGTTTCGGACTCGATGTATGTTGTGGGGCTTGTTGCGAGAATTGAGGACTCGGCAATCAAAAGAGTTGCCAATGAGAGACTGTGGGAACTGTTATGGGAATTAAGAAGGGTCGTTAAGTTGAGGGCTGAAGAGTATAGCATCATACATATTCGAAGCCATAAGTTTACCCACGGTTTAGGAGAGGGGAATGCAAGAGCAGATAGACTAGTATCTGTGACAGCACCAGTACCACGATTTATTAGAGCCCGAGAGTCACATGGGATGTTTCATCAGAATGTGAAAGGTTTGGTGAGAGGTTTTCAAATACCTTATGCTGAGGCTAAAGCTATTGTGCAAGCATGTCCAATTTGTAGTCACATAAATAGAGGACTGGGTCTTGGTGTAGGAGTAAATCCCAGAGGTTTGGCAAGCAATGAAATATGGCAAATGGATGTTACTCATGTACCTGAATTTGGCAGGCAGAGGTATGTACATGTAACCATAGATACCTTTAGCCATATGATGTGGGCTTCAGCGCTAACAGGAGAAAAAGCAAAGGATGTTAGAAAACATCTGATAGCATGTTTTGCCGTAATGGGAGTTCCACAAACCATTAAGACAGATAATGGGCCAGCATATGTTAGTAAGAGTTTACAGGAATTTATGCAGTTATGGGACATCAAGCACATTACAGGGATTCCCCATTCTCCAACAGGACAGGCAGTGATAGAAAGAGCGAATCAGACATTAAAACAGTATTTGCAAAAGCACAAGGAAGGAGAACCCTCTTCTCGGGTAAATTGGGTGTTGTTTGTGTTGAATCACCTGTGTATCTTTGGATCTGAGGACATACCACCAGTAGTAAAACACCAGCAGCAAGGGGGTTTAAGGTCTATACAGATGAAAGTACTTTATAGGGACCAACAAACAGGGCGGTGGTTAGGACCCGTAGATGTGTTGTTTATTGGTAGAGGTTATTTTTGTGTGTCCACAGCAGAAGGACCTCGTTGGATCCCGAGTCGGTGGATAAGACCAGCCCCAGTAACGGCAGGCAATACGATAACGCCCAGTGACGGTAGACAATACAACGATCTGAAAGATGAAGAGGATAATCGTTGTGCTGATAATGGAGCTGATAGGATGTGCTGCGATTTATGATATAAATCCTAGAACTAACATGTGGGTGACCTGGGCCAATATGACAGGACAATCAGAGTTTTGTCTATCACTACAGTCAGCTGGGGATCCCTTTAGGACATGCTTAATAGGAATGCCAGGATATGTTAAGAATCAATTTGCAGCATATTCTACAGGAGTTTGTCTAAAGGCTGATAAGGAATCTGAATGTACAGCGAAGTTAGTACAAGGCTTAAATACCGCATTATCTTGGCCCCCTCAAGAGTTAGAGTTATTAGGAGCAATGAAAGTTAAAAATGAGTCTCAGACGTGTGTGTATTTTGGGGGGTTTTATGAGCAACGCAAAAAATTGGAGGGCCAAGCTAATCTGTATTTAACTGCGTTTGGTAATGTACAATTAAGGGATCAGTTTAATCAGATGTTGCAGCAAGCTAGAAGCAAGGCTTTTGCACAATATGTTAAATCATTATCAAGTAAAGGCTGGATGGACTTGACACCCAACTGCGTCTCCCTCTACATACAGGCCCAGAACAACTTAGGCATCCTGTGGTCTGAAAGGGATGAAATTAAAACTGCACAGACTTACTTGGAATCTGCAGAAGCCTTGTATAACCAATACATGAAAGAGGATGGAAATCCTCCTCTGGATCCCAGTGAACACTTCATGGCAGAAGAAGAAAAACTCCCAGACCAGGAAAGATCCAAAAGATTTGAGAAAGCCTATACACATACTCTGTATTATCTGAGAGTTAGCAGACTATAATGCTACTGGGGATTTTTGTGGGTTTAGTCAAAATAAACCGCTAGGAGCATATGGGATTAATGGCAAACGGTCCTTATGGAACAACAATACGGCAAAGGCGTTACCACCAGGTATATTTTTGATATGTGGAGCACGAGCTTGGCAGGGAGTTCCTGCCAACATATTTGGGGGACCATGTTACTTAGGCCGTTTGACCTTAATGGCTCCAAGCTATCGGCAATGGTTGAATGTTAGCCAAGTAAAGCGAACAAAAAGAAGCTTAAAAACCTTAGGTAAAAATTGTAAGGATGAAGTGGAATTATGGTCCAAGCCAGCAAACGCGTTTGCATCGATATTAGCGCCAGGAGTTGCTGCTGCGCAAGCATTAAGACAGATAGAAAAGTTAGCTTGTTGGTCTGTCAAGCAAGCCAACGTCACAAATATTGTATTGCAGGAATTACTGATGGACCAAGATAGCATGAGGCATGCATTATTACAAAATAGAGCAGCTATAGATTTTTTGCTTTTGGCCCAAGGGCATGGTTGCGAGGATGTAGAAGGTATGTGCTGCTTCAATTTGTCGGATCATAGTTTGTCAATCCATAAGGAAATAGATTGGTTAAAAGAACATACCAAAAAGATCAAACAAGATGATAATATAATTGCTATGTGGTTAAAAGCATTATTGGGTTCTTGGGCGGGTATATTCCTGCCGATTATTAAGGAAGCTGTTAGAATGTTGATTATTGTGGTAATTGTTGTTATTGTTGTTAAGATTGTTTATAATTGTATTATGAATAGGATTAATAAGTTATCAGGAAGCTTTGTAGTTGTTAGAGAAAACGGGGGAATTACTGTGGAGAAATGGATCGCTCAGAAAGCTCTCGATACAGCAACAGACTTCTCAGAACATGACCTGCAGAAGCATCGAACCCGTGCTCAGACTACCAGAGACTTGATTGAACTAGTGTAACCCTGAAAGCCGAGAATAACCCCTGAGTTATTTACGACCCTGAGAGCTCTGGAGAGCCCCGAAGAACTGATAAGCAGAAACTTGTGATCAGCTGTGTCAGGATGTGTAAACTGCAAGAGGAGGAGTCGACCCCAGTTATGTGCCAGTAAGATAATGGCTAGTAGGCATAATTAGCTGAAGTTGTACTTAAGCTTGTCTGACGCTCTAATAAGCAAGAGAGAGAGAGAGTATCCCGTAGCAAAAAAAAAAAAAAAAAAAAAAAAAAAAAAAAAAAAAGGTGGTTTTTTAATGGTACCAATAAAAGAATTACTAGGATGAGCAAAAAAACATTATTGTGGGTAATTTTTAGATTGAGCAAAGCAATGAAGCTCTTTTGCTCTTGCTGATTGCCTGCAAGTTTTCTGTCTGTGAAGCTAGAGCCTGGCCAGATCTACCTTTACAGATTAAAGAAATCTTGCTACCCTTAAACAAATTATGATTTTTGACCATCCTAGAGAAAATAAGATGCAACATAACAGGTAGTAATGAATTGATTAAACTTTTTTAGACGTGTCTGATAGGGATACCCAGACTTAATGTAAATATGTTTGTTAATTATAGTAGTAAGTTTTAAGGTTCTTAGGCATTATTGTACTCATTTTGATTATTGTTAAACTTGTTTATAATTGTATTATGCAAAGTGTTCAAAGAATAACTTCCAAGGCCTTACTTGCACAAAAGAAAAACGGGGGAATTGTTGTCGGACAAGAGGGGACATGGGTCCCAGGAACACCTGTGCAATTCAGGCCTTGAAGAATTCTCTGTTGATAATATACTGGCGGAGTAGGAGATGTGAGAAAGTGCTGATTGCTTGGTATGCTGAAGTCCAGCTGCCCCTGAGATGGGAGGCAAGCAAGATAAGGAGGAGGCGAGATCTGGGAAAGAGAGCAATTAGGCCGGATGGAAGAATTCCACAGAGTTGTGAAAACAATGATGTAACCTTTTAGAGAGCAACCAATAGTATGTTGCCAAGTGGGCATAATTATAGCAAACTGTATATAAGATGTGTCTGATGCTCAATAAAGTTGGAATCCGCTGATCAAATTGGTCGGTAAAGCGGCCCCCTTCTTGCAGTACCAACCTTGGCCCCAGCCCTGTCCCAGTTCCAGATCTGCCCCAGGCCTGCACCAGCCCCAGCCCCAGCCCCGGCCCCGGCCCCAGCCTCGGCCCCAGCCCAGCCCCAGGCCTAGCACTGCCCCAAGCCCAGCACCAGCCCTGCCCCAGGCCCAGCCCTAGCCCAGCCCCAGCCCCAGCCCAGCCCCAGCTCTGTCCCAGCCCAGCCCCAGTGCCAGCCCCACCCCTTGCCTCAGCCCTGGCCCCAGCCCAGACCCAGCCCCGGCCACAGCCCCACCCTCGGCACCAGCCCAGCCCCAGCCCCAGCCCCAACCTTGGCCCCAGCGCAGCCACAGTTCCAGATCTGCCCCAGGCTTGCACCAGCCCCGGCCCCAGCCCCGGCCCTAGGCTCGGCTCCAGACCAGCTCCAGCCCCAGCCCCAGCCCTACCCTAGCCCGAACCCAGCCCAGCCCCAGCCCTGCCCCAGCCCAGGCCCCAGGCCCAGCCCCAGCCCCAGCCCTGCCCCCAGCCCAGCCCCAGCCCCAGCAACAGCCCTGCCCCAGCCACAGCCCAGCCCCAGCCCTGGACCCAGCCCCAGCCACAGCCCTGCCCCTGCCCTGCCCCAGCCCCAGCCCCAGCCCCGGCCCCAGGCTCGGCTCCAGACCAGCTCCAGCCCCAGCCCCAGCCCCAGCCCTGCCCCAGCCCTACCCCAGCCCGACCCCAGCCCAGCCTCCAGCCCCAGCCCCAGCCTCAGCACCAGCCCAGCGCTAGCCCAGACCTGACTCCAGCCCATGCCCAGCCCCGCCCCAGCCCCAGCCCCAGCCCCGGCCCCAGCCCTACCCCAGCCCTGCCCCAGCCTCGGGTCCAGCCCTGCCCCAGCCCAGCCCCACTTACAGCCCAGCCCCAGCCGTGGACCCAGTCCCAGCCCAACCCCAGCCCCAGCCCTGCCCCAGCCCCAACCCAAGCCCCACCTCTGTCCCCAGCCCCAGCCACAGCCCAGCCCCAGCCCCAGCCCCAGCCTCGGCACCAGCCCCACCCCTTGCCTCAGCCCTGGACCCAGCCCTGCCCCAGCCCCAGCCCCAGCCCCAGCCCTCTCCCAGCCCCAGCCCAGCCATAGACTTGGTTCCCGCCCCAGCCCCAGCCCCAGCCCAGAACCCAGCCCAGCCTCAGCCCCGGCCCCAGCCCTGCCCCAGCCCCAGACCTAGCCCAGTCCTGCCCTCAGCCCAGCACCAGCCCCGGCCCCAGCCCAGCCTCCGCCCTGCCCTCAGCCCCAGGCCTGCACTGAACCCAGCCCCAGCCCCGGCCCCTACCCCAGCCCCAGCCCTAGCCCAGCCCTGCCCTCAGCCCCAGCCCCAGCCCCAGCCTCACCCTCGGCCCCAGCCCAGCCACAGCCCCAGGCCTGCCCCAGCCACAGCCCAGCACCAGCCCCAGCCCCACCCCTGGCCCCAGCCCAGACCCTGCCCAGCCCCACTCCCATCCCTGCCCCCAGCCCCAGCCCCAGCCCAGCCCCAGCCCTTCCCCAGCCCCAGCCCCAGACCAAGACCAGGCCGCAGCCCAGCGCTAGCCCAGCCCAGCCTCCAGCCCCTAGACCAGCCCCAGCTAAGCGCCACCCAGCCCCAGTCCCAGCCAAGGCCCCATCCCTGGCCCAGCCCCCAACCCAGCCCTAGCCCCACCCTCGGCCCCAGCCCAGCGCTAGCCCAGCCCTGCCCCCAGCCCAAGCCCAGCCCTGCCCCACACGCAGCCCTAGCCCAGCCCTTCCCTGAGCCCAGCCCCAGCCCAGCCCCAGCCCTGGGCCCAGCCCCAGCTCAGCCCCAGCCCCAGCCCTGCCCCAGCCCAGACGCAGCCACAGCCCCAGCCCCAGCCCCAGCCCTGCCCCAGCCCTGCCCTGAGCCCAGCCCCAGCCCTTCCCCAGCCCCAGCCCTAGCCCAGCCCTGCCCTCAGCCCAGCCCCAGCCCCAGCCCAGCCCTGCCCTCAGCCACAGCCCAGCCCCAGCCCTGCCCCGGCCCAGCCCCAGTCCCAGCCCAGCCCAGCCCAGCCCTGCCCTCAGCCCCAGCCCCAGCCCAGCCCCAGCCCTGGGCCCAGACCCAGCTCAGCCCCAGCCCCAGCCCTGCCCCAGCCCAGACACAGCCACAGCCCCAGCCCCAGCCCCAGCCCTGCCCCAGCCCTGCCCTCAGCCCAGCCCCAGCCCTTCCCCAGCCCCAGCCCTAGCCCAGCCCTGCCCTCAGCCCAGCCCCAGCCCCAGCCCAGCCCTGCCCTCAGCCACAGCCCAGCCCCAGCCCTGCCCCGGCCCAGCCCCAGCCCCAGCCCAGCCCAGCCCAGCCCAGCCCTGCCCTCAGCCCCAGCCACAGCCCAGCCCCAGCCCTGGACCCAGCCCCAGCTCAGCCCCAGCCCCAGCCCTGCCCCAGCCCAGACCCAGCCACAGCCACAGCCACAGCCCTGCCCCAGCCCAGACCCAGCCACAGCCACAGCCACAGCCCTGCCCCAGCCCCAGCCCCAGCCCTGCCCCCGGCCCAGCCCCAGCCACAGCCCAGCCCCAGCCCTGGACCCAGCCCCAGCTCAGCCCCAGCCCCAGCCCTGCCCCAGCCCAGACCCAGCCACAGCCACAGCCACAGCCCTGCCCCAGCCCAGGCCCAGCCACAGCCACAGCCACAGCCCTGCCCCAGCCCCAGCCCCAGCCCTGCCCCCGGCCCAGCCCCAGCCCCGCCCCAGCCCCGGCCACAGCCACAGCCCTGACCCAGCCCCAGCCCCAGCCCTGCCCCCGGCCCAGCCCCAGCCCCGCCCCAGCCCAGCCCCAGCCCCATCCCCAGCCCTGCCCCAGCCCCAGCCCCAGACTCGGCCCCAGCCCCGCCCCAGCCCTGTCCCCAGCCCCTTCCCTGCCCCAGCCCTACCCCAGCCCAGTCCCGGTCCCAGCCCAGGCCCAGCCCTGCCCCAGCCCCAGCCCCAGCCACAGCACAGCCCCACCCAGCCCCAGGCCAGCCGAGGCCCCATCCCTGGCCCAGCCTTCAACCCAGCCTCAGCCCCATCCCTGCCCCCAGCCCCAGTCCCAGCCCAGCCCCAGCCCTTCCCCAGCCCCAGCCCCAGACCAGGCCGCAGCACAGCGCTAGCCCAGCCCAGCCTCCAGCCCCTATACCAGCCCCAGCTCAGCGCCACCCAGCCCCAGCCCCAGCCCAGCCCCAGCCCCAGCCCAGCCCTGCCCTCTGCCACAGCCCAGCCCCAGCCCTGCCTTGGCCCAGCCCCAGCCCCAGCCTAGCCCAGCCCTGCCCTCAGCCCCAGCCACAGCCCAGCCCCAGCCTTGGACCCAGCCACAGCTCAGCCTCAACCCCAGCCCTGCCCCAGCCCAGACCCAGACACAGCCACAGCCCTGCCCCAGCCCAGACCCAGCCACAGCCACAACCCCAGCCCTGCCCCAGCCCAGCCCCTGCCATACCCAGCTCCAGCCCTGGACCCAGTCCCAGCCCCAGCCCCGGCCCCAGCCCCGGCCCCAGAATCGGCCCCAGCCCTGCCCCAGCCCTGTCCCCAGCCCCTTCCCTGCCCCAGCCCTACCCCAGCCCAGTCCCGGTCCCAGCCCAGGCCCAGCCCTGCCCCAGCCCCAGCCCAGACCCCAGCCCAGCCCCACCTTCATCCCCAGCCCAGCCCCAGCCCCAGTCCTGCCCCAGCCCTGCCCTCAGCCCAGCCCCAGCCCCAGCCTGGCCCGAGCCCTGCCCCAGGCCCAGCCCAAGCCCCGGCCCCAGCCCCAGCCCCAACCTGGGCCCCAGCCCAGCCCCAGTTCCAGATCTGCCCCAGGCCTGCCCCAGCCCCGGCCCCAGCCTCGGCCCCAGCCCTGCCCCAGCCCTAGCCCTGCCCCCAGCCCAGCACCAGCCCTACCCCAGGCCCAGCCCCAGCCCCAGCTCTGCCCCATCCCCAGCCCTAGCCCAGCCCTGCCCCAGCCTCGGTCCCAGACCGGCCCTAGCCCTGACCCAGCCCCGGCCCCAGCCCAGCCCTAGCCCCAGCCCAGCCCCAGTTCTTCTGACCCCAGCCCGGTCCTAGCCCAGCCCCAGCCCCAGCCGCAGCCCAGCCCCGGCACCAGCCCAGCCCCAGCCCCAGCCCCAACCTTGGCCCCAGCCCAGCCCCAGTTCCAGATATGCCCCAGGCCTGCACCAGCCCCGGCCCCGGCCCCGGCCCCAGCCTCGGCCCCAGCCCAGCCCCAGCCCTAGCCCTGCCCCAAGCCCAGCACCAGCCCTGCCCCAGGCCCAGCCCTAGCCCAGCCCCAGCCCCAGCCCCGGCACCAGCCCAGCCCCAGCCCCAGCCCCAACCTTGGCCCCAGCCCAGCCCCAGTTCCAGATATGCCCCAGCCCTGCCCCACCCCCGGCCCCAGCCCCGGCCCCAGCCCAGCCCTAGCCCTGACCCAGCCTCGGTCCCAGCCCTGTCCCCAGCCCAGCCCAGCCCAGCCCCAGCCCCAGCCCCAGCCCCACCCTTGGCACCAGCCCAGCCCCAGTTCCAGATCTGCCCCAGGCCTGCACCAGCCCCGGCCCCAGCCCAGTCCCAGCCCTAGCCCTGCCCCCAGCCCAGCACCAGCCCTGCCCCAGGCCCAGCCCCAGCCCCAGCCCCAGCCCTAGCCCAGCCCCAGCCCCAGCCCCAGTCCTGCCATAGCCCTGCCCCAGCCCCGGCCCCAGCCCCGGCCCCAGCCCTACCCCAGCCCTGCCCCAGCCTCGGTCCCAGCCCTGCCCCAGGCCCAGCCCAGACCCGGCCCCAGCTCTGTCCCCTGCCCAGCCCAGCCCAGCCCAGCCCAGCCCAGCCCCAGCCCTAGCCCTGCCCCCAAACCAGCACGAGCCCTGCCCCCAAACCAGCACGAGCCCTGCCCCAGGCCCAGCCCCAGCCCCAGCCCTGCCCCCAGCCCAGCCCCAGCCCCAGCAACAGCCGTGCCCCAGCCACAGCCCAGCCCCAGCCCTGGACCCAGCCACAGCCCCAACCTTGGCCCCAGCCCTGCCCCAGTTCCAGATCTGCCCCAGGCATGCACCAGCCCCGGCCCCGGCCCCGGCCCCAGCCTCGGCCCCAGCCCAGCCCCAGTGCCAGCCCCACCCCTTGCCTCAGCCCTGGCCACAGCCCAGACCCAGCCCCGGCCCCTGCCCAGCCCCAGTGCCAGCCCCACCCCTTGCCTCAGCCCTGGCCCCAGCCCAGTCCCAGCCCAGCCCCAGCCCCAGCTCTGCCCCAGCCCAGCCCCAGTGCCAGCCCCACCCCTTGCCTCAGCCCTGGCCCCAGCCCAGACCCAGCCCCGGCCACAGCCCCACCCTCGGCACCAGCCCAGCCCCAGCCCCAGCCCCAACCTTGGCCCCAGCGCAGCCACAGTTCCAGATCTGCCCCAGGCTTGCACCAGCCCCGGCCCCAGCCCCGGCCCCAGCCCCAGTCCCAGCCTCAGCACCAGCCCAGCGCTAGCCCAGACCTGCCTCCAGCCCATGCCCAGCCCCACCCCAGCCCCAGCCCCAGCCCCAGCCCCAGCCCCAGCCCCGGCCCCAGCCCTACCCCAGCCCTGCCCCAGCCTCGGGTCCAGCCCTGCCCCAGCCCAGCCCCACTTACAGCCCAGCCCCAGCCGTGGACCCAGTCCCAGCCCAGCCCCAGCCACAGCCCAGCCCCAGCCCCAGCCCCAACCTCGGCACCAGCCCCACCCCTTGCCTCAGCCCTGGACCCAGCCCTGCCCCAGCCCTGTCCCTGACCCCAGCTCAGCCCCAGCCCCAGCCTAGCCCCAGCCCTGCCCCACTCCCGGCCCCATCCCCGGGCCCAGCCCAGCCCTAGCCCGGCCCTGCCCTCAGCCCAGCCCCAGCCCAGCCCCAGTCCTGCCCCAGGCCCAGCCCCAGTCCTGCCCCATCCCAGCCCCCATCCCCAGACCTGCCCCATCCCTGCCCACAGCCCAGCCCCAGCCCAGAACCAGCCCTACCCCAGCCCAGTCCCCGTCCGAGCCCAGCCCAGCCCCATCCCCATCCCTGCCCCCAGCCCCAGCCCCGGCCCCAGCCCCAGCCCCCGCCTCGCCCCAGCCCTGTCCCCAGCCCCAGTCCCAGCCCCAGCCCCAGCCCCAGCTCTGCCCTGGACCCACCCCCAGCCCCACCCCAGCCTCATCCCAAGCCCTGCCCCAGCCCAGCCCCAGCCCAGCCCCAGCTCTGACCTGGACCCACCCCCAGCCCCACACCAGCCTCATCCCCAGCCCTTCCCCAGCCCAGCCCCAGCCACAGCGCAGCCCCAGCCCTGGACCCCAGCCTCGGGCCCAGCCCTGCCCCAGGCCCAGCCCAGAACCCAGCCCAGCCTCAACCCCGGCCCCAGCCCTGCCCCAGCCCCAGCCCTAGCCCAGCCCTGCCCTCAGCCCCAGCCCCAGCCCCAGCCCAGCCCCAGCCCTGGACCCAGCCCCAGCCCAGCCCCAGCCCAGCCCCAGCCAAAGCCCCAGCCCCAGCCCTACCTTAGCCCCCGCCCCATCCCTGCCCCAGCCCAGCCCCAGCCCCAGCCCATCACAGCCCCAGCCCTGCCCCAGCCCCAGCCCTAGCCCAGCCCTGCCCTCAGCCCTAGCCCTGCCCTCAGCCCCAGCCCCAGCCCCAGCCCAGCCCCAGCCACAGCCCAGCCCCAGCCCTGGACCCAGCCCCAGCCCCAGCTCCAGCCCAGCCCCAGTCCCAGCCCGGTCCCAGCCCTGGACCCAGCCCCAGCCCAGCCCCAGCCCTGCCCCAGCCCCCGCCCCATCCCTGCCCCAGCCCAACCCCAGCCCCAGCCCCAGCCCCAGCCCGAGCCCCAGCCCCAGCCCGGCCTCAGCCCTGTCCCCAGCCTTAGCCCCAGCCCAGCACCAACGCTGATCCAGCCAAAGCCCCAGCCTGGCCTCAGCCCTGTCCCCAGCCCCAGCTACAGCCCTGCCCCAGCCCTGGACCCAGCCCCAGTCCCAGCCCCAGCCCCAGCCCCAGCCCCAGCCCCAGCCTCAGCCACACCCTCGGCACCAGGCCAGCCCCAGCCCCAGCCCCAACCTTGGCCCCAGCCCAGCCCCAGTTCCAGCCCTGCCCCAGCCCTGCCCCAGCCCCGGCCCCAGCCCCGGCCCCAGACTCTGCCCCAGCCCTGCCCCAGCCCTGTCCCCTGCCCATTCCCTGCCCCAGCCCTACCCCAGCCCAGTCCCAGCCCCGGCCCCTGCCCCAGCCCAGCCCCAGTCCTGCCCCATCCCAGCCCTCATCCCCAGCCCTGCCCAAGCCCTGCCCTCAGCCCAGCCCCAGCCCGAGCCCGGCCCCAGCTCTGTCCCCAGCCCCAGCCACAGCCCAGCACCAACGCTGCTCCAGCCCCAGCCCTGCCCAAACCTTGGTTCCAGCCCCGGCCCCAGCACAGCCCCAGCCCTACCCCTAACTCAGCCCTAACCCCAGCCCTGTCCGCAGCCCCAGCCCCAGCCCAGCCCCAGCCCAGCCCCAGCCATACCCTCGGCACCAGCCCAGCCCCAGCCCCAGCCCCAGCCCCAGCCCCAGTTCCAGCCCCAGCCACAGCCCAGCCACAGCCACAGCCCCAGCCCTGTGCCAGCCCAGCCCCAGCCCCAGCCCAGCCCCTGCCCTGGACCCAGCCCCAGCCCTAACCCAGCCCCAGCCCAGCCCCAGCCACAGCCCAGGCCCAGCCCGGGACCAAGCCCCGGTTGCAGCCCCGGCCCCAGCCCAGCCCTAGCCCAGCCCTGCCCTCAGCCCCAGCCCCAGCCCCAGCCTCACCCTCGCTTCAGCCCAGCCACAGCCCCAGGCCTGCCCCAGCCACAGCCCAGCCCCAGCCCCAGCCCCACCCCTGGCCCCAGCCCAGCCCCTGCCCAGCCCCACTCCCATCCCTGCCCCCAGCCCCGCCCCAGCCCCAGCCCCAGCCCTGTCCCCAGCCCCTTCCCTGCCCCAGCCCTACCCCAGCCCAGTCCCGGTCCCAGCCCAGGCCCAGCCCTGCCCCAGCCCCAGCCCAGACCCCAGCCCAGCCCCACCTTCATCCCCAGCCCAGCCCCAGCCCCAGTCCTGCCCCAGCCCTGCCCTCAGCCCAGCCCCAGCCCCAGCCTGGCCCGAGCCCTGCCCCAGGCCCAGCCCAAGCCCCGGCCCCTGCCCCAGCCCCAACCTGGGCCCCAGCCCAGCCCCAGTTCCAGATCTGCCCCAGGCCTGCCCCAGCCCCGGCCCCAGCCTCGGCCCCAGCCCTGCCCCAGCCCTAGCCCTGCCCCCAGCCCAGCACCAGCCCTACCCCAGGCCCAGCCCCAGCCCCAGCTCTGCCCCATCCCCAGCCCTAGCCCAGCCCTAGCCCTGACCCAGCCTCGGCCCCAGCCCTGTCCCCAGCCCAGCCCAGCCCAGCCCCAGCCCCAGCCCCAGCCCCACCCTTGGCACCAGCCCAGCCCCAGTTCCAGATCTGCCCCAGGCCTGCACCAGCCCCGGCCCCAGCCCAGTCCCAGCCCTAGCCCTGCCCCCAGCCCAGCACCAGCCCTGCCCCAGGCCCAGCCCCAGCCCCAGCCCTGCCCCAGCCCTAGCCCTAGCCCAGCCCCAGCACCAGCCCAGCCCCAGCTCCAGCCCCACCCCTTGCCCCAGGCCTAGCCCAGCCCTGCCCCAGCCTCGGTCCCAGACCGGCCCCGGCCCTAACCGAGCCCTGGCCCCAGCCTAGCCTACAGCTCCGGCCCCAGTCCTGCCCCAGCCCGCCCCTCATTCCAGCCCCAACCAAAGCCCCAGCTCTTTCCCCAGCCCTAGCCACAGCCCAGCCCAGCCCTCGACCCAGTCCCGGTCCCAGCCCAGCCCTATCCCCATCCCTGCCCCCAGCCCCAGCCCCAGACCTGCCCTCACCCCAGCCCCAGCCCCAGCCCCAGCCCTGCCCCATCCCTGCCCCCAGCCCAGCCCCACCCCATGGCCCAGCCTCCAGCCTAGCCCTGCCCCAGCCTCGGCCACAACTCAGCCCCATCCCCAGGCCCAATCTCAGTCCCTGCCCTTCTCCCAGGCCCAGCTCAGACCACAACCCAGCCCCAGCCGTGGACCCAGCCCCAGTGCCAGCCCCACCCCTTGCCCCAGCCCTGGACCCAGCCCCAGCCCCAGCCCCAGCCCTGCCCCTGCCCCAGCCCCAGTCCTGCCCCATCCCAGCCCCAGCCCTGCCCCAGCCCAGCCCCCGTCATGCCCCAGCCCAGCCCCCATCCCCAGCCCTGCCCCCGCCCTGTCCCTCAGCCCTGCCCCAGCCCCAGCCCCAGCGCTGGACCCAGCCCCAGCCCTGGCTCCAGCCCCAGCCCCGGCTCCTGCCCCAGCCCCACCCCTGCCCAAGCCTTGGTTCCAGCCCCTTCCCCAGCTATGCGCCAACCCAGCCCCAGCCCCAGGCCCAGCCTCAAGCCTAGTCCTGCCGCAGCCCTGGCACCAATCCACCCCAGCCCCGGCCCCAGGCCTTCCCAAGCCTTGGTTCCAGCCCCCAGCCCCAGCCCTACCCCAGCACCAGCCCAGCCCCAGCCCTGCCCCAGCCCAGCCCCAGCCCCAGCCCTGCCCCAGCCCTAGCCCAGCCCCAGCACCAGCCCAGCCCCAGCTCCAGCCCCAGCCCCAGCCCCAGTCCTGCCATAGCCCTGTCCCAGCCCCGGCCCCAGCCCTGCCCCAGCCCTACCCCAGCCCTGCCCCAGCCTCGGTCCCAGCCCTGCCCCAGGCCCAGCCCAGACCCGGCCCCAGCTCTTTCCCCTGCCCAGCCCAGCCCAGCCCAGCCCCAGCCCTAGCCCTGCCCCCAAACCAGCACCAGCCCTGCCCCAGGCCCAGCCCCAGCCCCAGCCCAGTCCCAGCCCCGGCCCCAGCCCCACCCTCGGCACCAGCCCAGCCGCAGCCCCAGCCCCAACCTTGGCCCCAGCCCCAGCCCCAGTTCCAGATCTGCCCCAGCCCAGCCCCAGCCATAGCCCTGCCCCCAGACCAGCACCAGCCCTGCCCCAGGCCCAGCCCCAGCCCCTGCCCCAACCCCAGCTCTGACCCCAGCCCGGTCCCAGCCCAGCCCCAGCCCCAGCCCCTGCCCCAGCCCTAGCCCTAGCCCCAGCACCGGCCCCAGCACCGGCCCCAGCCCTAACCCAGCCTCGTTCCCAGCCCTGGCCCAGCCCTAGCCCTGCCCCCAGCCCTGCCCCAGCCCTGCACCAGGCCCAGCCCCAGCCCCAGCCCTCCCCCATCCCCAGCCCAAGCCCAGTCCCAGCCCCAGCCCCAGCCCCAGCTCTGACCCCAGCCCCGTCCCAGCCCAGCCCCAGCCCTGCCCCAGCCCCGGCCCCAGGCTCAGCTCCAGCCCAGCCCCAGCCCCAGCCCCAGCCCTACCCCAGCCCGACCCCAGCCCAGCCCCAGCCCTGCCCTAGCCCAGGCCCCAGGCACAGCATCAGCCCCATCCCTGCCCCCAGCCCAGCCTCCAGCCCCAGCCCCAGCCTCGGCACCAGCCCAGCGCTAGCCCAGACCTGCCCCCAGCCCATGTCCAGCCCTGCCACAGCCCCAGCCCCAGCCCCGGCTCCTGCCCCAGCCCCACCCCTGCCCAAGCCTTGGTTCCAGCCCCTGCCCCAGCCCTGTGCCAACCCAGCCCCAGCTTAAGGCCCAGCCTCAAGTCTAGTCCTGCCACAGCCCTGGCACCAATCCAGCCCCAGCCCCGGCCCCAGGCCTTCCCAAGCCTTGGTTCCAGCCCCCAGCCCCAGCCCTGCCCCAGCACCAGCCCAGCCCCAGCCCTGCCCCCAACTCAGCCTCAGCCCTGCCCCAGCCCCATCACTTCCCAGGCCCCAGCCCCAGCCCCAGCCCCGGCCTCAGCTCAGCTTCCAGCCCCGGCCCCAGCCCCGGCCCCAGCCCTGTCCCCAGCCCCAGCCCTGCCCCAGCCCCAGTCCTGCCCCAGTCCACCCAAAGCCCCAGCCCCAGCCCTGCCCTCACCCCAGCCCCAACCCAAGCCCCAGCTCTGGCCCCAGCCCCAGCCACAGCCCAGCCCAGCCCTTGACCCAATCCCAGCCCCAGCCCTGTCCCAGTCCCCGACCCACCCCAAGCCCCAGCCCAGCCACAGCAACAGCCCCAGCCCCAGCCCCAGCGCTGGACCCAGCCCCAGCCCCAGCCCTGCCCCAGCCCAGTCCCCAGACCCAGCCCCAGCCCCAGCCCAGCCCCAGCCCTGCCCCAGCCCCAGCCCCAGCCCTACCCCAGCCCAACCCCAGCCCAGCCCCAGCCCTGCCCCACCCCAGACCCCAGACCCAGCCCCAGCCCCAGCCCTGCCCCCAGCCCATGCCCAGTCCTGCCCCAGGCCCAGCCCTAGCCCAGCCCTGCCCCAACCCAAGCCCCACCTCTGTCCCCAGCCCCAGCCACAGTCCAGCCCCAGCCATGGACCCAGTCCCAGCACCAGCCCTGTCCCAGTCCCCGCCTGAACCCCAGCCCTAGTCCCAGCACTGCCCCTGCCCTACCCCAGCCCAGTCCCAGTCCCAGCCCAGCACCAGCCCTGCCCCAGCCCCAGCCCCAGCCTCGGCACCAGCCCAGCGCTAGCCCAGACCTGCCCCCAGCCCATGCCCAGTCCTGCCCCAGGCCCAGCCCTAGCCCAGCCCTGCCCTCACCCCAGCCCCAGCCCCAGCCCTGCCCAAGCCTTGGTTCCAGCCCCGGCCCCAGCTCTGTCCCCAGCCCCAGCCCTGTCCCAGCCCCGGCCCCAGCCCTGCCCCCGCCGCAGCTGTTGCCAAATTTTGCCCCAAAAGGCAAGAATAACTGCCTAAGAGACTCAGTTTAAGTCAGATAGACAGGAGGTATTTTATTAGCAACGCGTTGGAGAAATCACTAAATGGATTTTTCCCTTTCCCGTAACAAAAGCATGTCTTTTATACAGTTTTGGATGTGGTATTGGATCAGATCACATACATAATCATATCTCTGCATACATATTCATAAGAGGCGTGGTGTAGGCGGAGCGTGGGCGGGAACATCTCTTTTGAGGATCTTCTTGGTGGTCTTTCCGGTGGCCTTCATCATGGGCAGGGGTCTTCTGATGAGTCTTCCTCTCTTAAACTTTTGAACCCTTTCCTAATTTGGTCAATTCCTGGTGTGCCTGGTTTAGTTTTACTGACTGGACAAGGCTGTTAGGGTCAGTTTGACCTTGTCGGCCCTGAATCATGCTTGCTCTGTCAGTTCTTATCACTTATCTCCTTTCTCTGTCACAGTGTCCCATGCCTCAGTCGATTTATTGCTCTATGTGATTTGTGCTTCCTTCAATTGCTAACCCATTATTTCTTAAAAGCTATCTGTTTTGGGGCTTCATTTCCCCCCTTTTTCTTATAACTTACGAATTCTTTCGTCAAATTCTAATCCAATAGGGCTCTGATATGCTCGTACCATAGCCCAAACCATTTGGGTTCTTTTCATTATGATTCTTAGTCTCCACCACATACAAATATTTGCAAGAGTTAATAGTAACAGAACTACAATTACTATTAGCATTGGGTGCACCAGATAGTTGAAGACCTGTGTAGCTGTTGGGGAGTATCCTGTAAAGATGTCCCACCAATGATGCTGGCCTACTTGTTCTACTTTGGTCAGGACATCTGTTATTTTTTCTGAATTATGTTCTACCTGCCATACCATTCGTTTAGTCGTTTGATTCACCTGTTGCACCAATTTCTTCACTTTAGGATGTGCGAGCATCGCTTTAAGAATTTTGATGTCCATCCCTATTTGTAATTTCGGTATCTCTTGATATAGGTTAAAATCTGCGTTAATTAGCTGTTGAGTAGTTATTGGGACAGTATAGTGAAAATCACAACCCACTATTTTGGTGAAGTTGCACACACAGAAGTTAGTATTGTTAGTCTCCTCTTGGCAATTATCTATAGTGACGTTGTCACAAGCTGTCCTCACGCAAGCACACCCATTCCCTATATAGTAAACTTGTGATTGTGTTCTATTATGTAAAAGCATTTCAAAGGTACATACACTATTTTCGACATCTAAGCATAAATCTTCTGCTTCTACTACAGCGTTTTCGCAAACATAGCCTAATTGTCCTCTAGGAATACATGCCTCTGTGCTAACTGATTGCCACCTATTTTTGGTATAATCATAACTGGCCCAGACATTGTGGTCTATTGGTCTGACAATGACATCTTGATGTATTGTCCCTAGAGTGAGGATAGGAAAGATAGCTCTTTCTTCTGCCGCACTGATGGTGAGGACATGGGCTTCAATGTGATCTCGTTGAGGCTCATAAGTGAAATTTACTAATTGCCACCAGGCTTGGTGGTCCTTCTCAAATTGTGTAGTATGATTGTCCTTTAATATTGTTTCCCTTATTTCTTGAGGTAATGTACCTGACATTCCCTCTCTCATTATTCCTGCCGCTACTGATTGTACCCATTGTTGTGTCTGAGAGCATTGGATAGCGAGTGCAATGTCTCTACTAAGTTCCCCTGTATAGTCAGCGAGCTTCACAAAATCCTCTGCAGTACCCATAATAATGTGTTTTTGCTCATCCTAGTAATACTGATCTCTTATTGGTACCATTTGTTGATGTTTTCAACCGAAAATGAAAATGCATGTTGTGTTGTTATGAATTTTGATTTTCCCTCTAGGTGTGTAAAATTATAGCGAACTGGTGAGATAACATATAAATCCCTTCTCCCTACATTCAGTGTGGTAAGGGTCAGAGCATCCACTTTCACACATGCTCAATTGTGCAGGCTTCTTATCTGAAGAAAACAAATTCCCAGTTCTGAATGTTTATCTTTAAGACAGCTCCTTCTCAGCCGTGATGTCTCCAATTAACCAGACAGTGTCCTTGCAAGTCTGCAAGATAGGTTTCTTTCTCTTTACCCTCTAAACAGGCCTCACAAGATCCTGACCCTTAATCCCAGTGCACTCTAAGTCTTACAATTTTAACACGAATCACCAGTATATTCATCACAATTCCCACCCTTTTTTTTTTTTTGTCACCATTGATTTGTGTTAAAATTTCCAGATATTTCAGAACCTTCTTAATTGGATCATAATTAAGATCATCTGTTCTGATCACATTCTGATCATAATTCTCTACTTGTAACTCATTGACATGAGCAATCTTACTTAAAGGTCTTAGTATTTTGTAACAACAATTGCAGAGTATTATGCATAGCAACATTACAATTATTCCAACAATATTACAAACAAATGTTGAAGCCAATTTAGATTTGGTAACCAGAAAGTTAATTTATCCCATATTTCTTTAAATCCACAAGAAGTATCATCTAAAGAAATCTGATGTAATATCTGATTGTGGTTTACAATCGCCTGTAAATCTGTTTCCACTCGTTTATCTAGATTAACATAACTACAACAACTTACATTTATGACTACACATACACCCCCTTCCTTAACATATAAAAAATCCAAAGCTAATCTATTCTGAGTAGACATTTTCGAGAGACTATTGATTTCAATTTGCTGCACTTTTATTGCATCTGTGCTTGCATTTACTATGATTTCAACTGTAGCAGAAAATTTTACCATTGCTTTTTCAAGTTCAAGTCTTTTCTCTCCGGTCTGATCAAGATTCCACACATGGGAACGTGGTTTTTGATTTCGATTGGACTCCTTATGTGCAAATAGGGTTAGGATCAAAATTAGGCTCCACCAGTATATGTGAACTCTGCCTCCTCGGCCTGCTGGGATGCAACCAGCAGCCGGGTGTATTTTCTTCTCGGCAGCAGTTACATTCTTCAGGAGCCCTACAGATTTTTTAACTCCTTAACCCACTTCAAAATTCCATTTGGAGTCTCTTCTCTACTTCCTTGGTTAGTTTGTTTAGCATTTCCCATTGTGCTTTTGTTATTTCAATTCCTCTTCCTTCAAAATCTTATGTCTCTTACTTTTCCTTTTACTAATCCTTTTAATTATTCCTGATATTTCCCAACTAAAATTTCTCTAGTCTTTATTTCCCACTTATGCCAATCCCTTTCAATAATTTTCCATGGGGATTTAAATCCTTTTTCTCAGCACAAAATAGGTTTTCTGTATTTACCAGCCCAAACTGCCTATTTTCAAATTCATCATTCAGGACAAAATATTTTTTTGATTGATGCTTTTGACCTCAGATTATCATAACAGTTATTGTGATCGATATTCGACTTCATGGGAAATGCTGTTTCCTCTTAGTCTTGGTTCTTCTGCACATTAGTGAAGGAATAGTTGTTAAAATTAATACCTATTTACTACAAACCTTAACTTATGCTAATACCAAAAAATCCTTAAGACCTTAAAAAACTATGTTAAAATTAATCCATCAAATCAGTGTCTAAAAAGAAATAAAATTGTTACATTAACTAAAAAACACTTTCCAAAATTAAAACCTGTTTATACATTCCTTAACTATATTACATGGAGCTCCTTTGAAATGCTTAGGCGGACAACTAAGAAGGTTCGAACCAAAAGAAAATCTTACAATTTGAACTCTTTACTAAGTGCATACACCTTACTGCAATTACTATGTACTAAATACCTGTAAATACCAAATGCTTACTTATTCATTATGCTTATTAGAAAAACTTAACAAAACTCTAAATAACAAATCTCTGAAAGACGCTACAATCAGAAATGACAAAATGAGTACTGTTGCTTTAAATCAAAACAGAGTAGTGCGGCTAAAGCCGCTGCGGGGGAAAGGGGTGGGGGCTGCTGCCGTGGCAGCTGCTCCGCTGCTGCTGTCGGTGCTGTCGGTGTCGGTGGTGCGTCAGCCGGTACCACCTTGGTCGGAGCCGTCGGTGTCCGCGGGGGCCGGCAGGGCTCGCGGGAGGGGTGTGGTGGCAGGAACGCTGTAACCGCGAGCCTCCAAGCGCTCCATTTTTTCTAAGAGGGGCCGTAAAGCAAAGTCAGCGCTGTTTGAATTCCTCGCTGCCGGTATTGTCTTCCGAATCCGAGCCGTCGCTGGTGATGTCAGAGGAAGGTTCCCCGCTGTGTGCAAACGGCAGTGGTGACGGCTGGTAAACGCGGTGTGGTTGCCGCAAGATGTATCGGGGGCAGCCCCGGTCGATCGGTCGACAGTTCTCAGACACATCTTTCAGCTGCAACTCAGATACACCTGGCGCTGCATCTCGTCCTGACAAAGTTGCTCTAACTGCAGCAGCCATTCGCTGTTTCAGTTCGTAGGTTTTAACACAGTTCATGCATTCTCGCCACGACTCTTGCAGCTTTATAGCAGTTTTATCACCATCTATAACCAAGTCCCACAACTTGTTCCTGTATTCTCTCCAACAAGCTTCATCAAAATAACTATCTCCGCTAGGGAAATGCCCTAAAGCGGATCTATGGGCCAAAAGTCCAGGCATTACTTTAGACGATATCTCCGCCTTACGCTTTTCAATGACACTGTATTTCGTCTGATGACTGCTTATAGGGTCGGCCTTGCCCTTTCGAGTCTGTGCGCAAAGGTACTAAGGCTGCCATAACCTGCTGACTATGCTCAAACTGTTTTGTCATTGTCATTGACAACACCTCAGCCTGTTTTTGTAATCCCTTATCAATCACCTCCGTCAACATGGCCATCGGATTGCTTGGCAAGTCCTCTGCAACAATTCGGCTACCGTCCATCTAGGATCTGCTGATGTAATAAGCTGCTGCGTCTGCTGGTTCCCATTCTGCATTAAACACTGCCTTAAAATTGCCTCTCGGATACCTTCTCCTACGCTTGCTGCTCTAAGTGCGGCAAGCAACTTATCCACAAATTCACCAAGAGGTTCCTGTCTACCTTGCTTAATTCCCATATAGTGAGGATTTGCATTTCCATCCTTCTGCTTGTCAAAAGCCCTCCTCACTATCTGGGCTGATGCTTGCAAAACAGGCGGCTGTAAAAGTGCCTGTAACTCTGGTCTCTCGTACTGTCCCGTTCCACACAACTGATCTACTGTTACACCAAATAATGGATCGTTTTGCTGTCTTTGTACTCCAGCTGATTGTCTAGCTAGGTGTTCCCACTCATTCAAAAATATCATAAATTGAGATGCTGTTAGAATCAGCTTCATAATATTATAAGAATCTCTAGGCAACATATTATAGTTCATGTAAATAAAATCAATCATCTGTCTAGCTGGTTCAGATTGAACCCCAAATTGACTCGCAGTCTGTCTTAATTGAGATAACAATTTCCATGGCAATTGAGTTACATCAGCCTGAACAGCATTTTGCTCCCCAGGGACCTGTGTATACATCACTGGAAGAACTTGATGTGAAGCAGCCAGCCGGCTAAGCCCTTCCTGATCTCCTTCGGCATTTAAGTGTTCTGCAACCTTTCGCCAATACTCTGCGTGCTTTCTTGCATGATCTTTAACACCACCTCCAGGATCTACCGCCCTGTTTGTCTCCTCTCCCTCACCTACTTTCTTCTCCTGTACAATTTGCTCAGCTAAAAGAGACGGGGAAGGCTCCTCAGCAGAGTCCTGTGTTACAGATTGTAATTCGACTCTGCCACCTAACCCTTTTACACACGCAGCCTTCTCCTTGCTTAAATAATCCTGAACCTCTTCTGACAAAGGCAACCCAGCATGTGTAACACTTGCTCCATTTGGGTCCGTATAATCTAATCGTACCCTGGCTTGATAAGCTGCCATTTGCTCGGCACGATGCTGATCCAATGCTGTCATAACCATCTTCCACCATTTTCCACACTCCTTTGCTCGTTTTTCATCATCTAAGCCATGCAGCCACAAGTCTTGTCCAGACTTTTTCCACTGCAATCTTTCAAACACCTCATTTGGGTCCTTAAAATATCCTAACACTTCTGCATAGCTTAACAGCGGCACCAACTCCTTTGTAAAATTTAACTTACACTTTCGCTTTTCTAAAAAGCATATAAATAAATCATACGCTGCCTGCCTATCCATATCCGTATTTAAACGTTAATACCTGTGCGCACAGTCCTCGTTTAAGCAGTTTCCGGCTCTACAGCGTTTTCGGCTTCAAGGCTGTCTTCCCTTTTCTTGCAGCCTCCGGTACTGTTATCCCGGGCCGGCCTTCTTCTTGCCTCCCGGCTTACTGCGAATCTCCCAACGTCCCGAAGAACTTCTTAAACCCTAACGTTTCTCTTCATTAGGGTCCCTGTTCGGGCGCCACTTACTGCAAGAAGGGGGCCGCTTTACCGACCAATTTGATCAGCGGATTCCAACTTTATTGAGCATCAGACACATCTTATATACAGTTTGCTATAATTATGCCCACTTGGCAACATACTATTGGTTGCTCTCTAACAGGTTACATCATTGTTTTCACAACTCTGTGGAATTCTATCCGGCCTAATTGCTCTCTTTCCCAGATCTCGCCTCCTCCTTATCTTGCTTGCCTCCCATCTCAGGGGCAGCTGGACTTCAGCATACCAAGCAATCAGCACTTTCTCACATCTCCTACTCTGCCACTATATTATCAACAGAGAATTCTTCAAGGCCTGAATTGCACAGGTGTTCCTGGGACCCATGTCCCCTCTTGCTCAAAACAAACCCCAACAACACTGGCCCCTGCCCCAGCCCTGCCCCAGCCCAAGCCCAGCCTCCAGCCCCTAGCCCAGCCCCAGCAGAGCCCCACCCAGCCCCAGCCCCAGCCGAGGCCCCATCCCTAGCCCAGCCTTCAACCCAGCCTCAGCCCCATCCCTGCCCCCAGCCCCAGCCCCAGCCCAGCCCCAGCCCTTCCCCAGCCCCAGCCCCAGCCCTGCCCCAGCCCCAGCCCAGCCCTGCCCCCAGCCCCAGCCCAGCCCTGCCCCAGCCCCAGCCCAGCCCTGCCCCCAGCCCCAGCCCAGCCCTGCCCCAGCCCCAGCCCCAGCCCTGCCCCAGCCCAGCCCCGGCCCCAGCCCAGCCCCCACTCCCATCCCTGCCCCCAGCCCTGCCCCAGCCCCAGCCCCAGCCCTGTTCCAGCCCCAGCCCAGCCATAGACTTGGTTCCCGCCCCAGCCCCAGCCCAGAACCCAGCCCAGCCTCAGCCCCGGCTGCAGCCCTGTCCCAGCCCCAGACCTAGCCCAGCCCTGCCCACAGCCCAGCCCCAGCCCAGCCCCCAGCCCAGCCCCACCCACGGCCCCAGCCCCGGCCCCAGCCCAGCCCTAGCTCAGCCCTGCCCCAGCCCCTGCCCTGCCCCAGCACCAGACCTGCACCGAACCCAGCCCCAGCCCTGGCCCCTGCCCCAGCCCCAGCCCAGCCCCTTCCCTGGACCCAGCCCCAGCCCAGCCCCAGCCCCACCCCTGCCCCAGCCCAGCCCCGGCCCCTGCCCAGCCCCTCTCCCATCCCTGCTCCCAGCCCCAGCCCCAGCCCGGCCTCAGCCCTGTCCCCAGCCCCAGCTACAGCCCTGCCCCAGCCCTGGACCCAGCCCCAGCCCAAGTCCTGCCCAAACCTTGGTTCCAGCCCTGGCCCCAGCACAGCCCCAGCCCTACCCCTAACTCAGCCCTAACCCCAGCCCTGTCCGCAGCCCTGTCCGCAGCCCCAGCCCCGGCCCCAGCCTCAGCCACACCCTTGGCACCAGGCCAGCCCCAGCCCCAGCCCCAGCCCAGCCATAGATTTGGTCCCAGCCCAGCCCCAGCCCTACCCCGGCCCAGCCCCAGCCCCCAGCCTTGCCCCAGTCCCTGCCCCAGCCCAGTCCTGGTCCCAGCCGAGCCCCAGCCCTGCCCCAGCCCTGCCCCAGCCCAAGCCCTAGCCCAGCCCTACCCTCAGGCCCCAGCCCCAGCCCCAGCCCCAGCCCTGCCCTAGACTTGGTTCCAGCCCTGACCCCAGCCCTGCCCTCAGCCCAGCCCCAGCCAGGCCCGAGCCCTGTCCGCAGCCCCAGCCCCACCCTCGGCCTCAGCCCAGGCCTGCCCTACCCCAGCCCTGCCCCAGCCTCGGGCCCAGCCCTGTCCCAGGCCCAGCCCAGAACCCAGCCCAGCCTCAACCCTGGCCCCAGCCCTGCCCCAGCCCCACCCCTAGCCTAGCCCTGCCCTCAGCCCAGCCCCAGCCCTGCCCCAGCCCCAGCCCTAGCCCAGCCCTGCCCTCAGCCCCAGCCCCAGCCCCAGCCCCAGCCCCAGCCTCGGCCCCAGACCAGCCCCAGCCCCAGCCCTAGCCCAGCCCAGCCCCAGCCACCTCCAAGCCCCAGCCCTGGACCCAGCCCCAGCCCAGCCCCAGCCCAGCCCCAACCACAGCCCCAGCCCCATCCCGGCCCCAGCCCAGGCCCAGCCCCAGTCCTGCCCCATCCCAGCCCTCATCCCCAGCCCTGCCCAAGCCCTGCCCTCAGCCCAGCCCCAGTCCCATCCCGGCCCCAGCCCTGTCCCCAGCCCCAGCCACAGCCCAGCACCAACGCTGCTCCAGCCCCAGCCCCAGGCACGGCCCCAGCCCCAGCCCCAGCCCTGCCCAGACCTTGGTTCCAGCCCCGGCCCCAGCACAGCCCCAGCCCTACCCCTAACTCAGCCCTAACCCCAGCCCTGTCCGCAGCCCCAGCCCCAGCCCCAGCCCCAGCCACAACCTCGGCACCAGCCCAGCCCCAGGCCCAGCCCCAACTTTGGCCCCAGCCCAGCCCCAGTTCCAGCCCTGCCCCAGCCCTGCCCCAGCCCCGGCCCCATCCATTCCCCCAGCCCAGCCCAGCCCCATCCCCATCTCTGCCCCCAGCCCATCCCCATACCCAGCCCTACCCCAGCCCTGCCCCAGCCTCGGGTACAGCCCTGCCGCAGGCCCAGCCCAGACCCCAGACCAGCCCCACCCTCATTCCCAGCCCAGCCCCTGCCCCAGCCCCCGGCCCCAGCCCTGCCCGAGCCCCAGCCCCAGCCCCAGCCCCAGCCCCAGCCCCAGTCCTGCCCCAGCCCCAGTCCTGCCCCAGCCCCAGCCCAGCCATAGATTTGGTTCCAGCCCCAACCCCAGCCCTGCCTCAGCCCAGCCCCTGCCCAAGGCCCAGCCTCCAGCCTAGTCCTGCCCTAGCCCCGTCCTCAGCCCCAGCTCCAGCCCTACCCCAGTCCCCGCCCCAGGCCAGTCCTGGTCCCAGCCCAGCCCCAGCCCTGCCCCAGCCCAGCCCCGGCCCAAGGCCCAGCCTCCAGCCTAGTCCTGCTTCAGCGCCGGCCCCAACCCAGCCCCAGCCCCGGCCCCAGCCCTAGCCCCAGCCCCGGCCCCAGCTTGTCCCAGCCCCAGTCCTGCCCCAGCCCCGGCCCCCAGCCCCAGCCCCCAGCCCCAGCCCAGCCATAGACTTGGTTCCCACCCCAGCCCCCAGCCCTACCCCCAGCCCCGGCCCCAGCTTGTCCCAGCCCCAGTCCTGCCCCAGCCCCGGCCCCAGCCCCAGCCCCAGCCCCAGCCCAGCCATAGACTTGGTTCCCACCCCAGCCCCAGCCCTGCCCCCAGCCCCGGCCCCAACTTGTCCCAGTCCCAGTCCTGCCTCAGCCCCCGGCCGCAGCCCTGCCCCAGCCTCAGCCCTAGCCCAGCCCTGCCCTCAGCCCCAGCCACAGCCTAGCCCTGCCACAGCCCAGCCCCAGCCACAGCCCAGCCCCTGCTGCAGCCCCACTCCCATCCCTGCCCCCAGCCCTGCCCCAGCCCCAGCCCCAGCCCTAGCCCCAGCCCCGGCCCCAGCTTGTCCCAGCCCCAGTCCCTGCCCCAGCCCTGGCCCCAGCCCCAGCCCCAGCCCAGCCATAGACTTGGTTCCCACCCCAGCCCCAGCCCTACCCCCAGCCCCGGCCCCAGCTTGTCCCAGCCCCAGTCCTGCCCCAGCCCCGGCCCCAGCTCCGGCTCCAGCCCTACCCCAGTCCTGCCCCAGCCTCAGGCCCATCCCTGTCCCAGGCCCAGCCCAGAAGCCAGCCGAGCCTCAGCCCCGGCCCCAGCCCTGCCCCAGCCCCAGCCCCAGCCCAGCCCTGCCCTCAGCCACAGCCCAGCCCCAGCCCTGCCCCGGCCCAGCCCCAGCCCCATCCCAGCCCCTGCCCTGGACCAAGCCCCAGCCCAGCCCCAGCCCCAGCCCTGCCCCAGCCCAGCCCCAGCCCCAGCCCAGCCCTGCCCTCAGCCCAGGCCCAGCCCTAGCCCAGCCCTGCCCTCAGCCACAGCCCCAGCCCCAGCCCTGCCCCAGTCCCTGCCCCAGCCCAGTCCTGGTCCCAGCCCAGCCCCAGCCCTGGACCCAGCGTCAGCCTTAGCCCCAGCCCCGGACCCAGCCCCAGCCTTAGCCCCAGCCCTAGCCCCAGCCCCACTCTCTGTTGTTGGGGTTTGTTTTGAGCAAGAGGGGACATGGGTCCCAGGAACACCTGTGCAATTCAGGCCTTGAAGAATTCTCTGTTGATAATATAGTGGCAGAGCAGGAGATGTGAGAAAGTGCTGATTGCTTGGTATGCTGAAGTCCAGCTGCCCCTGAGATGGGAGGCAAGCAAGATAAGGAGGAGGCGAGATCTGGGAAAGAGAGCAATTAGGCCGGATAGAAGAATTCCACAGAGTTGTGAAAACAATGATGTAACCTGTTAGAGAGCAACCAATAGTATGTTGCCAAGTGGGCATAATTATAGCAAACTGTATATAAGATGTGTCTGATGCTCAATAAAGTTGGAATCCGCTGATCAAATTGGTCAGTAAAGCGGCCCCCTTCTTGCAGTAAGCCCCCATTCCCAACCCTTCCCTCAGCCCAGCGCCGGCCTCAGCCCTGTCCCCAGCCCCAGCCACAACCCAGCCCCAGCCCTGCCCCAGCCCCAGCCGCAGGCCCCAGCACAAGCCCTGCCCCAGCCCTGCCCCTGCCCCAGCCGCAGGCCCGGCACAAGCCCTGCCCCAGCCCTGCCCCTGCCCTACCCCAGCCCCGGCCCCACCCCAGCCCCACCCCAGCCCCGCTCCAGCCCCAGGCCTAGCCCAGCCCTGCCCTCAGCCCAGGCCCAGCCCTGGACCCAGCCCCAGCCCTGCCCCGAAGCCAGCCCCAGCCTAGTCCCAGCCCTGCCCCAGCTCCAGTCCTAGCCCTCTCCCTAGCCCCGGACCCTGCCCCAGTCCCAGACCTGCCCCATCCCAGCCCCCATTCCCAGCCCTTCCCTCAGCCCAGCGCCGGCCTCAGCCCTGTCCCCAGCCCCAGCCACAACCCAGCCCCAGCCCTGCCCCAGCCCAGGCTCCTGCCCCAGCCCTCACTCCAGCCCCAGCCCCAGCCCTGCCCAAGCCTTGGTTCCAGCCCCCAGACACAGCCCAGACCCAGCCCAGCTCCACCCAGCCCCTGCCCCTGCCCCAGCCCCCAGCCCCAGCCCTATCCCCAGCCCAGTCCTGCCCCAGCCCCAGCCCCTGACCCAGCCCCGGCCTGGCCCCCAGCCCAGCCCTGCCCCAGTCCTGCCCCAGCCCCGGCCCCAGGCCTGCCCAAGCTTTGGTTCCAGCCCCCGCCCCAGCCCTGCCCCCATCACTTCCCAGCCCCCAGCACCAGCCTCAGCCCCGGCCCCCCCAGCCCCAGCCCCGCCACAGCCCAGCCTCCCCCAGCCCAGCCCTGTCCCCAGCCCCAGCCCTGCAACAGCCCCTGCCCTGTCCCCAGTCCCAGCCATAGCCCAGCCCTGTCGCAGTCCCCGCCCCAGCCCCAGCCCCCTGCCCAGCCCCCAGCCCTGGCACAGCCCTGCCCGGCCCCAGCCCCAGCCCCAGCCCCAGCCCCAGTCCCATCCCAGACCCAGCCCTTCCCAGCCCCAGCCCTCCCAGCCCCAGCCCTAGCCCCTGCCCCAGTCCCCGCCCCAGCCCTAGCCCAGCCCCAGTCTCGGCCCCAGCCCAGCACTAGCCCAGCCCTGCCCCCAGGCCTAGTACCAGCCCTGCCCCACTACCCAAGCCCAGTCCCGGTCCCAGCCCAGCCCTGTCCCCATCACTGCCCCAGCCCTGCCCCCAGCCCAGCCCAGCTCCAGCCAGCCCCAGCCCTGCCGCGGTCCCATCCCCAGACCCAGCCCTGCCCAAGCCCAGCCCCAGCCCTAGCCCTGCCCCCAGCCCTAGTACCAGCCCTGCCCCAGCCCTAACCCAGCCCAGTCCCTGTCCCAGCCCAGCTCCATCCCCATGCCTGGGCCCAGCCCAGCCCCAGCCCCACCCAAGCCCCAGCCCTGCCCCGGACCCATCCCTGACCCAGCCCTGAAACTGCCCAGCCCCAGTCCCCGCCCCAGCACCAGCCTCAGCCCCAGCCCCAGCCCTGAGTCAGCCCTACCCCAGCCCAGCCCCGGTCCCATCCCAGAACCAGCCCTGCCACAGCCCAGCCCCAGCCCTAGCCCTGCCCCAGGCCCAGCCCCAGCCCCAGCCCTACCCTAGCCCTGCCCCAGCCCCAGCCCCAGCCTCGGCTCCAGCCCAGCCCCAGTCTCGGCCCCAGCCCAGTGCTAGTCCAGCCCTGCCCCCAGCCCTAGAACCAGCCCAGCCCCATCCCTGCCCCCAGCCCAGTCCCAGCTCCAGCCCTGCCCCAGCCCTGCCCCAGCCCCCTGCCTCCAGCCCTAGCCCAACCCTGCCCCAGGCCCAGCCCTAGCCCAGCCCAGCCCTCAGACCAGCCCCAGCCCGACCCCAGCCCCAGTCCTGCCCCAGCCCAGCCCCCATTTCCAGCCCTGCCCCAGCCCTACCCCAGCCCCAGCCCCGGCCCCAGTCCTGTCCCCAGCCATGCCCCAGACCCAGTCCTGCCCAAGACCTGGTTCCAGTCCCAGCCCCAGCCCAGCCCCAGTTCCAGCCCTGCCCCAGCCCCAGCCCCAGCCCTGCCTCAGTCCTCGCCCCAACCCTGACCCCAACCCTGCTCCAGCCCCGGCCCCAGCCCCGGCCCCAGCCCACCCCCAGCCCTGCCCCCAGCCCAGCCCCACATCTGGCACCAGACTCCAGCCCAGCCCCAGCCCAGCCCCAGGCCCAGCGCCCAGACCTGCCCCTGCCCCCACCCAGCCCTACCCAAGCCTTGGTTCCAGCCCCGGCCCCAGCCCTGCCCAAACCCAGCCCCAGCCCAAGGCCCTGCCTCAAGCCTAGTCCTGCCCCAGCCCTGGCACCAATCCAGCCCCAGCCCTACCCCTACCTCAGCCCTAACTCCAGCCCTGTCCGCAGCCCCAGCCCCTAGCCCAAGCCCCAGCCCCACCCTCGGCACCAGCCCAGCCCCAGCCCCAGCCCCGGCCCCAGCCCAGACCCAGCCCAGCCCTGCCTCCAGCCCTAGCCCAACCCTGCCCCAGGTCCAGCCCTAGCCCAGCCCAGCCCTCAGACCAGCCCCAGCCTGACCCCAGCCCCAGTCCTGCCCCAGCCCAGCCCCCATTTCCAGCCCTGCCCCAGCCCTGCCCCCAGCCCCAGCCCCAGCCCCAGCCATGCCCCAGCCCCAGCCCCAGCCATGCCCCAGCCCTGCCCAAGACTTGGTTCCAGCCCCAGCCCCAGCCCAGCCCTAGTTCCAGCCCCTGCCCCAGCCCCGGCCCCAGCCCAGCCCCAGCCCTAGCCCTGCCCCAGTCCCCGCCCCAGCCCTGCGTCAGCCCTACCCCAGCCCAGCCCCAGTCCCATCCCAGACCCAGCCCCTTCCACAGCCCAGCCCCAGCCCAGCCCCAGTCCCATCCCAGACCCAGCCCTTCCACAGCCCAGCCCCAGCCCTAGCCTTGCCCCAGTCCCCGCCCCAGCCCCAGCCCTGAGTCAGCCCTACCCCAGCACAGCCTCGATCCCATCCCAGACCTAGCCCTGCCACAGCCCAGCCCCCAGCCCTAGCCCTGCCCCAGTCCCCTGTCCCAGCCCCAGCCCCAGCCCCAGCCCCATCCATGCCCCCAGCCCAGCCCCAGCCCCAGCCGCAAGCCCCTGCCCCACCCTCAGCACCAGCCCAGCCCCAGCCCCAGAACCTAACTTGGCCCCATCCCCAGCCCCAGCCCCAGCCCTGAGTCAGCCCTACCCCAGCCCAGGCCCCGGGTCTCATCCCAGACCCAGCCCTGCCACAGCCCAGCCCCAGCCCTAGCCCTGCACCAGGCCCAGCCCCAACCCTTGCCCAGCCCCAGCCTCAGCCTCGACCCCAGCCCAGCGCTAGCCCAGCCCTGCCCAAGCCCTACCCCAGCCCTGCCCAAGCCCTACCCCAGCCCAGTCCCCGGTCCCAGCCCAGCCCCATCCCCATCCCTGCCCCCAGCCCAGCCCCTGCCCCAGCCCCGGACCCAGCCCTGCCCCAGCCCAGAATCAGATGCACCCCAGACCCAGACCCCAGCCACAGCCCCAGCCCCAACACCAGCCCCAGCCCAGCCCCAACCCTGCCCCAGCCCCAGCCCTGCCCCAGCCCTACCCCAGCCCTAGCCCAGCCCTAGCCCAGCCCCAGCCCCAGCCCCAGTCCTGGCTCCAGCCCAGCCCCAGATGCACCCCAGCCCCCCACCCAGCCTCAGCCCAGCCCCAGGCCAGCCAACACTCCCGGCCGCAGCCGTGCCCCAGCCCCGGACCCAGCCCTGCCTCAGCTCTGCCCACAGCCCTGCCCCCAGAACTGCCCCCAGCTCCGGCCGCACCTCACAGTCCTAGCCCTGGCTCCAGCCCTGCCCCAGCCCTGCCCCCTGCCCTACCCCAGCCCCGGCCCCACCCCAGCCCCACCCCAGCCCCGCTCCAGCCCCAGGCCTAGCCCAGCCCTGCCCTCAGCCCCAGGCCCAGCCCTGGACCCAGCCCCAGCCCTGCCCCGAAGCCAGCCCCAGCCTAGTCCCAGCCCTGCCCCAGCTCCAGTCCTAGCCCTCTCCCTAGCCCCAGCCCCTGCCCCAGTCCCAGACCTGCCCCATCCCAGCCCCCATTCCCAGCCCTTCCCTCAGCCCAGCGCCGGCCTCAGCCCTGTCCCCAGGCCCAGCCACAACCCAGCCCCAGCCCTCCCCCAGCCCCAGCCGCAGGCCCGGCACCAGCCCTGCCCCAGCCCAGGCTCCTGCCCCAGCCCTCACTCCAGCCCCAGCCCCAGCCCTGCCCAAGCCTTGGTTCCAGCCCCCAGCCCCAGCCCAGACCCAGCCCAGTCCTGCCCCAGCCCCAGCCCCAGCCCCATCCCCAGCCCCAACCTTGGCCCCCAGGCCAGCCCCAGTTCCACCCCTGCCCCACTCCTGCGCCAGCCCAGCCCCAGCCCTAGCCCTGCCCCAGTCCCCGCCCCAGCCCCAGCCCCCAGCCCCAGCCCTACCCCAGCCCCAGCCCCCACCCTAGCCCCTGCCCCAGCCCCATCCCCAGCCCCAACCTTGGCCCCAGGCCAGCCGCAGTTCCAACCCTGCCCCAGCCCTGCGCCAGCCCGCGCCAAAGCCCCAGCCCCAGCCCAAGCCGCAGACCCAGCCCCAGCCCCAACCCTGCCCCCCAGCCCAGCCCAGCCCCACCCCAGCCCCAGCCCCAGCCCTGCCCAAGACTTGGTTCCAGCCCCGGCCCCTGCCCCCAGCCCTGCCCCCCATCCCAGCCCCGGCCCCTACCCCCAGCCCTGCCCCCAGCCTGGCCCCAGCCCAAGGCCCAGCCTCCAGCCTATTTTCTGCCCCAGCCTCGGCCTTAACCTCAGTCCCAGCCCTGATCCCAGCCCCGGCCCCAGCCCCAGCCCCAGCCCTACCCCAGCCCTGCCCCAGCCTCTGGCCCAGCCCTGCCCCAGGCCGAGTCCAGACCCAGCCCAGCCCCACCCTTGGCCCCAGCCCTGCCCCAGCCCCCAGCCCTGCCCCAGCCTAGACCCAGCCACAGCCCAGCCCCAGCCCCGGCCCCAGCCTCGCCTTCATCCCCGCCCAAGCCCCAGCCCTTGCCCCAGCCCTGCCCCAGACCTACCCCAGCCCAGTTCAGCCCCATCCCCATCCCCATCTCTGCCCCTGGCCCAGCCCTCAGCCCCAGCCCCAGCCCGACCCCCAGCCCCAGTCCTGCCCCAGCCCAGGCCCCAGCCCAAGCCCCTGCCCCCAGCCCTGCCCCAGGCCCAGCCCTATCCCCAGCCCAGTCGTGCCCTATCCCCAGCCCAGTCGTGCCCTATCCCCGGCCCGGCCCCCAGCCCAGCCCAGCCCCAGCCCAGCCCCAGCATGGCCCCAGCCCCAGCCCCAGCCCCAGCCCCAGCTCAGCGCTAGCCCAGCCCTGCCCCCAGCCCAGCCCCAGCCCTGCCCCAGCCCCAGCCCCAGACCAGCCGCAGCTCTGACCCCAGCCCAGTCCAGGACCAGTCCCCATCCCCACCCCGACCTTGGCCCCAAGCCAGACCCAGTTCCACCCCTGCCCCAGTCCTGCGCCAGCCCGGGCCAAAGCCCCAGCCCCAGCCTCGGACCCAGTCCAGCCCCAGGCCTAGCCCTGCCCCAGTCCCCTCCCCAGCCCCAGCCCCAGCGCCAGCCCTGCCCCAGCAGTACCCCAGCCCAGCCCCAGCAGTACCCCAGCCCAGCCCTGGTCCCAGCCCAGCCCCAGCACGGCCCCAGGCCCCCGCCCTAGCCCCGGCCCCAGCTCAGCGCTAGACCAGCCCTGCCCCAGGCCCAGCCCCTGCCCCATCCCCAGCCCTGCCCAATTCCCAGCCCTAGCCCAGCCCGCAGCCCCAGCCCAGCCCCATCCCCAGTCCCTGCCCCAGCCCCTGCCCCAGCCCCAGCCCTATCCCCAGCCCAGTCGTGCCCTAGTCCCGGCCTGGCCCCCAGCCCAGACCTGCCCCGTCCCCATCCCTGCACCCAGCCCAGCTCCAGCCCCAGTCCTGCCCCAGCCCGGCCGCAGACCCAGCCCCGACCCCAGCTCAGCGCAAGCCCCAGTGCTGCCCCCCTGCCCAGCCCCAGCCCCAGCCCAGCACCAGCTCTGACCCCAGCCCAGTCCCAGCCCAGGCCCAGCCCCAACCCCTGCCCCACCCCTGCCCCAGGCCCAGCCCTATCCCCAGCCCAGCCCATCCCCATCCCTGGACACAGCCCCAGCCCCAGCCCCAGCCCTGCCCCAACCCAAACCCCAGCCACATCCCTGTCCCCAGCCCAGCCCTGCCCCAGCCCTGCCCCCCTGCCCAGCCCCAGCCCAGCCCCAGCTCTGACCCCAGCACAGTCCCAGCCCAGCCCCAGCCCCAGCCCCTGCCCCAGCCCTTCCCCAGCCCCCAGCCCTATCCCCCAGCCCTGTCTCAGCCCTGCCCCAGCCCCAGGCCCGGCTCCAGCCCCAGCCCCAGCCTTGCCTCAGCCCTGCCCCAGCCCCAACCCAGCCCCAGCCCTGCCCCATCCCTGCCCTCACCCCAGCCCCCAGCACCAGCCCCAGCTCTGTCCCCAGCCCCAGCCACAGCCCAGCCCCAACTCTGGACCCAGTCCCAGCCCCAGCCCTGTCCCATTCCCAGCCCTGTCCCAGTCCCCGCCCCTGCCCCAGCCCCAGCCCACACCCAGCCATGCACCAGCCCCAGCCCACACCCAGCCATGCACCAGCCCCAGCCCCAGCCCCGGCGCTAGCCTTGGCCCCAGTCCCCACCCTAGCCCTGCCCCAGGCCCAGCCCAGACCCCAGCCCAGCTCCACCCTCGGCCCCCAGCCCAGCCCCAGCCCCAGCCCTGCCCCAGCCCAGCCCCAGCCACAGCCCAGCCCCATCCCTGGACACAGCCCCAGCCCCAGCCCCAGCCCTGCCTCAGCTCTGGCCCAGCCCAAGCCAAGGCTCCAGCCCCAGCCCCAGTCCTGCCTCAGCCCTGCCCCAGCCCAAACCCCAGCCACATCCCTGTCCCCTGCCCAGCCCCAGCCCAGCCCCAGCTCTGACCCCAGCGCAGTCCCAGCCCAGCCCTAGCCCCAGCCCAGCCCCATCCCTGGACACAACCCCAGCACCAGCCCCAGCCTTGCCTCAGACCTGCCCCAGCCCAAGCCCTGTCCCCACCCCAAGCCCTGTCCCCAGCCCCGGCCCCATCCCCTGACCCCCACCCAGCCCCAGCCCTAGCCCTGCCCCACTCCCCACCCCAGACCCAGCCCCCGGTCCCCAGCCCAGCCCCAGTGCTGCCCCAGCCCAAGCCCTAGCCACATCCCTGCCCCCCAGCCCAGCCCAGCCCCATCCCCATCCCCATCCCTGCCCCCAGCCCAGCCCCAGCTCCAGCCCAGCCCTAAGCCCAGCCCCAGCTTGGCCCCAGCCCCAGCCTTGCTCCAGTCCTGCCCTTACCCCAGCCCCAGCCCCAGCCCGGCCCCAGCCATGCCCCAGCCACAGCCCAAGCCCCAGCCCCGGCCTCAGCCATGCCCCAGCCCCAGTCCTGCCCCAGGCCCGTCCCCAGTCATGCACCAGCCCCAGCCCTGCCCCCAGCCCAGCCCCAGCCCAAGGCCCAGCCTCCAGCCTAGTCCTGCCCCAGCCCCGGCCCCAACCCAGCCACAGACTGGCCCCAGCCCTGTCCCAGCGCTGGCTCCTGCCCCAGCCCTCACTCCAGCCCCAGCCCCAGCCCCAGCCCTCCCCAAGCCTTGGTTCCAGCCCCCAGCCCCAGTCCAGCACAGCCCTGCCCCAGCCCTGCCCTCACCCCAGCCCCCAACACCATCCCCCAACTCTGTCCCCAGCCGCAGCCACAGCCCAGCCCCAATGCTGGACCCAGTCCCCAGCCCCAGCCCTGTCCCATTCCCAGCCCTGTCCCAGTCCTTGCCCCAGCCCCAGCCCAGACCCAGCCATGCCCCAGCCCCAGCCCCGGCGCTAGCCTTGGCCCCCAGCCCCAGCCCTGGTCCCAGCCCAAGCCCCAGCCACGTCCCTGCCCCCCTTCCCAGCCCCAGCCCCAGCCCAGCCCCAGCTCTGACCCCAGCGCAGTCCCAGCCCAGCCCTGCAACAGCCCTGCCCCTGCCCTGGACCCAGCCACAGCCACAGCCCAGCCCCAGCCCTAGTCCCAGCCCTGCCCAAGACTTGGTTCCAGCCCCGGAACCTGCCCCCAGCCCTGCCCCCAGCCCGGCCCCCAGCCCAAGGCCCAGCCTCCAGCCTAGTTCTGCCCCAGCCCCGGCCCCAACCCAGCCCCATCCCTGGCCCCAACCTCAGTCCCAGCCCTGCTCCCAGCCCCGGCCCCAGCCCTGGCCCCAGCCCTACCCCAGGCCTGCCCCAGCCTCGGGCCCAGCCATGCCCCAGGCCCAGCCCAGCCCCAGCCCAGCGCCACACTTGGCCCCAGCCCTGCCCCAGCCCCAGCCTCGGCTCCAGCCCAGCCCCAGCCCCAGCCCTACCCCAGTGCCCGCCCAAGCCCCAGCCCTAGTCCCAGCCCTGACCCAGCCCTATTCCAGCCCAGTCCCGGTCCCAGCCCAGCCCCATCCCTGCCCCCAGCCCAGCCCAGCCCCATCCCCATCCCTGCACCCAGCCCAGCTCCAGCCCCAGCCCTGCCCCAGCCCGGCCCCAGACCCAGCCCCCGACCCCAGCTCAGCGCAAGCCCCAGTCCTGCCCCCTGCCCAGACCCAGTCCCAGCACAGCCCTAGCCCCCAGCCCCATCCCTGCCCCCGCCCCCAGCCCAGCCCCAGCCCCAGCCTAGCCCCAGCCCTGCCCCCAGCCCCTACCTCGGCTCCAGCCCAGCGCAAGCCCAGCCCTGCCCTCAGCCCAGCCCCAGCCCGGCCCCAGCCCAGGCCCCAGGCCCAGCCCAGCTCCATTCCCCAGCCCTGCCCCAGCCCTGCCCTCACCCCAGCCCCAGCCCTGCCCCAGCCCTGCCCCAGCCCCAGCCCCCAGCCCTGCCCAAGCCTTCGTTCCAACTCCGGCCCCAGCCCTGCCCCAGCCCCAGTCCCACCCCAGCCCTGACCCCAACCCTAGTCCCAGCCCTGCCCAAGACTTGGTTCCAGCCCCAGGCCCAACCCTGTCCCCAAACTTAGCCCATGCCCCAACACCAGTCCTGCCCCAGCCCAGACCCATCCCCAGTCCTGCCCCAGTACTGCCCCAGCCCCAGTCCTGCCCCAGCCCTGCCCTCACCCCAGCCGCAACCCATGCCCCACCTCTGTCCCCAGCAGCAGCCACAGCCCAGCCCCAGCCGTGGACCCAGTCCCAGCCCCAGCCCTGTCCCAGTCCCCGCCCGAACCCCAGCGCTAGTCCCAGCACTGCCCCTGCCCTACCCCAGCCCAGTCCCAGCCCAGCCCAGCACCAGCCTTGCCCCAGCCCCAGCCCCAGCACCTGCCCAGCGCTAGCCCAGACCTGCCCTCAGCCCAGCCCCAGCCCGGCCCCAGCCCCAGTCCTGCCCCAGCCCCAGCCTAGCCCCAGCCCCAGCCCTGCCCCAGCCCTGCCCTCACCCCAGCCCCCACCCCATGGCCCAGGCTCCAGCCTAGCCCTGCCCCAGCCCCGGCCCCCAACCCAGCCCCATCCCTGGCCCCAACCTCAGTCCCTGCCCTACTCCCTGCCCCGGACCTAGCCCCGGCCCCAGCCCTACCGCAGCCCTGCCCCAGCCTCGAGGCCAGCCCAGCTCCAGCCCAGCCCTGCTCCAACCCTGCCCCAGCCCTGCCCCAACCACAGCCCAGCCCCAGCCCAGCCCCAGCCCTGGACCCAGCCACAGCCTCCAGCCCCGGCCCCCAGCCCTGTCCCCCAGCCCCAGTCCTGCCCCAGCCCTGCCCTCACCCCAGCCCCAACCAAGCCCCAGCTCTATCCCCAGCCCCAACCACAGCCCAGGCCCAGCCCTGGACCCGGTCCCAGCCCCAGCCCTGTCCCAGTCCCCGCCTCAGCCGCAGCCCCAGTCCCAGCCCCAGCCCTGTCCCAGTCCCCGCTTCAGCCGCAGCCCTAGTCCCAGCCCTGCCCCAGCCCTACCCCAGCCCAGTCCCAGTACCAGCCCAGCCCCCAGCCCTGCCCCAGCCCTGGACCCAGTCCCAGCCCCAGCCCTGTCCCAGTCCCCGCCCCAGACCCATCCCTGTCCCTAGCCCTGCCCCAGCCCTGCCCCCAACGCAGCCCCAGCCCTGCCCCCAACGCAGCCCCAGCCCTGCCCTAGCCCCATCACTTCCCATCCACCAGCACCAGCCCCAGCCCCAGCCCCACACCTCCCCAGCCCCGTCCCTGACCCGAGCCCAGCCGCAGCCCCAGCCTAGCCCCAGCCTAGCCCCAGCCCTGCCCCACCCCCGGCCCCATCCCTGGCCCCAGCCCAGTCTCAGCCCTGCCCCTGCCCCAGCCCCAGTCCTGCCCCATCCCAGTCCCAGTCCCTACCCCATCCCAGCCCCCATCCCCAGCCCTGCCCCAGCCCTGTCCCTCAGCCCAGCCCCAGCCCCAGCCCGTCCCCAGCCCTGACCCAGCCCCGGCCCCGGCCCCAGCCCCACACTCGGCACCAGCCCAACACCAGCCCCAGTCCTGCCCCCCATCCCAGCCCCAGTCCTGCCCCATCCCAGCCCCCATCCCCAGCCCTGCCCCAGCCCTGTCCCCTGCCCAGCCCCAGCCCCAGCCCAGCCCCAGCTCTGGCCCCAGCCCCACCCTCGGCACCAGCCCAGCCCCAGCCCCAGCCCCGGTCCCAGTCCCGGTCCCTGTTCAGCCCAACTCCCAGACCAGCCCCGCCCTCGGCCCCAGCCCAGCCCCAGCCCCAGCCCTGCCCCAGCCCAGCCCCAGCCCTGGACCCAGCCCCAACCCCAGCCCTGCCCCGGCCCAGCCCCAGCCCTGGACCCAGACCCAGCCCCGGCCCTGCCCCAGCCCAGCCCCAGACCTGGACCCAGTCCCAGCCCCAGCCCTGTCCCAGTCCCCGCTTCAGCCGCAGCCCTAGTCCCAGCCCTGCCCCAGCCCTACCCCAGCCCAGTCCCAGTACCAGCCCAGGCCCCAGCCCTGCCCCAGCCCTGGACCCAGTCCCAGCCCCAGCCCTGTCCCAGTCCCCGCCCCAGACCCATCCCTGTCCCTAGCCCTGCCCCAGCCCTGCCCCCAACGCAGCCCCAGCCCTGCCCTAGCCCCCATCACTTCCCATCCACCAGCACCAGCCCCAGCCCCAGCCCCACACCTCCCCAGCCCCGTCCCTGACCCGAGCCCAGCCGCAGCCCCAGCCTAGCCCCAGCCTAGCCCCAGCCCTGCCCCACCCCCGGCCCCATCCCTGGCCCCAGCCCAGTCTCAGCCCTGCCCCTGCCCCAGCCCCAGTCCTGCCCCATCCCAGTCCCAGTCCTACCCCATCCCAGCCCCCATCCCCAGCCCTGCCCCAGCCCTGTCCCTCAGCCCAGCCCCAGCCCCAGCCCGTCCCCAGCCCTGACCCAGCCCCGGCCCCCGGCCCCAGCCCCACACTCGGCACCAGCCCAACACCAGCCCCAGTCCTGCCCCATCCCAGCCCCAGTCCTGCCCCATCCCAGCCCCCATCCCCAGCCCTGCCCCAGCCCTGTCCCCTGCCCAGCCCAGCCCCAGCCCAGCCCCAGCTCTGGCCCCAAGCCCCACCCTCGGCACCAGCCCAGCCCCAGCCCCCAGCCCCGGTCCCAGTCCCGGTCCCTGTTCAGCCCAACTCCCAGCCCAGCCCCGCCCTCGGCCCCAGCCCAGCCCCAGCCCCAGCCCTGCCCCAGCCCAGCCCCAGCCCTGGACCCAGCCCCAACCCCAGCCCTGCCCCGGCCCAGCCCCAGCCCTGGACCCAGACCCAGCCCCGGCCCTGCCCCAGCCCAGCCCCAGACCTGGACCCAGCCCCAGCCCCAGCCCTGCCCCAGCACAGCCCCAGCCCCAGACCCAGCCCCAGCCCTGCCCCAGCCCAGCCCCAGCACTAGCCCCTGCCCCAGCCCCAGCCCCAGCTCCAGCCCAGCCCCTGCCCTGGACCCAGCCCCAGCCCTAACCCAGCCACAGCCCAGCCACAGCCACCGCTCAGCCCCAGCCCTGAACCCCAGCCTCAGGCCCAGCCCTGCCCCAGGCCCAGCCCAGACCCCAGCCCAGCCCCACCCATGGCCCCATCCCCGGCCCCAGCCCAGCCCTAGCCCAGCCCTGCACAGCCACAGCCCTAACCCAGCCCTGCCCTTAGCCCAGCCCCAGCCCTGCCCCAGCCTCGGGCCCAGCCCTGTCCCAGGCCCAGCCCAAACCCTAGCCCAGCCTCAGCCCCGGCCCCAGCCCTGCCGCAGCCCCTGCCCTGCCCCAGCCCTGCCTCAGCCCCAGCCCAGCCTCCAGCCCCTAGCCCAGCCCCAGCCCCAGCCCTGGCCCCATCCTTGGCCCAGCCCCCAACCCAGACTCAGCCCTATCCCTGCCCCCAGCCCCAGCCCTGCACCGAACCCAGCCCCAGCCCGGCCCCAGCCCTGCCGCAGCCCTGTCCCCAGCCCCGGCCCCTGCCCCAGCCCCAGCCCCAGCCCCAGTCCTGCCCCGGCCCAGCCTCAGCCCCGGCCCCAGCCCTGCCGCAGCCCCTGCCCTGGACCCAGCCCAGCCCCAGCCCCAGCCCAGCCTCAGCCCCGGCCCCAGCCCTGCCCCAGCCCCACCCCTAGCCTAGCCCTGCCCTCAGCCCAGCCCCAGCCCTGCCCCAGCCCCAGCTCTAGCCCAGACCTACACCCAGTCCCAGCCCCAGCCCCAGCCCCACCCTCGGCCCCAGCCCAGCCCCAGGCCTGGACCCAGCCCCAGCCCAGCCCCAGCCCCACCCTCGGCCTCAGCCCAGCCCCAGCCCTAGCCCAGCCCAGCCCCAGCCCCAGCCCAGCCCCAGCCCCTTCCCTGCAACTGCCGCAGCCCCAGTCCTGCCCCATTCCAGCCCCCATCCCTAGACCTGCCCAAGCCCTGCCCTCAGCCCAGCCCCAGCCCCAGCCCGGCCCCAGGCCTGTCCCCAGCCCCAGCCACAGCCCAGGACCAACGCTGCTCCAGCCCCAGCCCCAGGCACGGCCCCAGCCTTGCCCCAGCCCCAGCCCCATCCCCATCCCTGCCCCCAGCCCCAGCCCCACCCCAGCCCAGCCCCATCCACTGCCCAGCCCCCAGCCCTGCCCCAGCCCAGCCCAAGCCACAGCCCAGCCCAGCCCCGAACCCAGTCCCAGCCCAGACCCATCCCTACACCAGCTCGGGCCCCAGCCCTGTCCCCATCCCAGCCCCAAACCCCAGTCCTGGCCCAGGCCCAGCTTTTGCCTAGCCCTGCACTCAGCCCCAGCCCCAGCCCCAGCCCCACCCTCGGCCCCAGCCCAGCCCCAGCCCTGCCCCAGCCCAGCCCAGCCCCAGCCACAGCCCAGCCCCAGCACTGGACCCAGCCCCAGCCCCAGCCCTGCCCCAGCCCTGCCCCAGCTCTCGCCCTAGCCCTTTCCCCAGCCCCAGCCCCAGCCCGGCCCCAACCCAAGCCCGGACCCTGCCCTGCCCCAGCTCTGGCCCTAGCCCTTTCCCCAGCCCCAGCCCCAGCCTGGCCCCAGCCCTGCCCCAGCTACGTCCCGTGCCCCTGACCCCAGCCCCAGCCACAGCCCAGCCCCAACTCTGGCCCAGCCCCAGCCCCAGGCACAGCCCCAGCCCTGCCCCAGCCCTGGCTCCTGCAACAGCCCCGGCCCCAGCCCCAACCCCAGCCCTGCCCCCAGCCCAGCCCAGCCCCATCCCCATCCTTCCCCTAGCCCAGCCCCAGCCCGGCCCCAGCCTCCAGCCCCAGCCCCAGCCCCAGCCCTGCCCCAGCCCTGCCCTGCCCCAGCCCGGGTCACAGCCCCAGCCCAGCGCTGCCCCAGCCCTAGCCCAGCCCAGCCACAGCCACAGCCCAGCCCCAGCCGTGGACCCAGCCCCAGCCCTGGACCCAACCCCCGCCCCCTTCCGTGCCCCAGCCCAGCCCCAGCCCCAGCCCCAACCTTGGCCCCAGCCCAGCCCCAGTTCCAGCCCTGCCCCAGCCCTGCCCCAGCCATGGCCCCAGCCCCGGCCCCAGACTCGGCCCCAGCCCTACCCCAGCCCAGTCCTAGTCCCAGCCCAGACCCAGCCCTGCCCCAGCCCCAGCCCCAGCCCCACCCTTGGCCTCAGCCCAGCCCTGCCCTCAGCCCCAGCCCCAGCCCCAGCCCCAGCCCGAACCTCAGTCCCAGCTCCTAGCCCTGACCCCAGCCCCGGCCCCAGCCCTGACCCCAGCCCAGCCCCCACTCCCAGACCAGCCCCGCCCTCGGCCCCAGACCAGCCCCAGCCCCAGCCCTGCCATAGCCCAGCCCCAGCCCTGGACCCAGCCCCAGCCCCAGCCCTGCCCCAGCCCAGACACAGCCCTGGACCCAGCCCCAGCGCCAGCCCAGCCATGCCCCAGCCCAGCCCCAGCCCTGCCCCAGCCACCGCCCAGCCCCCAGCCCTGGACCCCAGCCTCGGGCCCCGCCCTGCCCCAGACCCAGCCCAGACCCCAGCCCAGCCCTAGCCCAGCACTGCACAGCTACAGCCCTAACCCATCCCTGCCCTTAGCCCAGCCCCAGCCCTGCCCCAGCCTCGGGCCCAGCCCTGTCCCAGGCCCAGCCCAGACCCTAGCCCAGCCTCAGCCCCGGCCCCAGCCCTGCCGCAGCCCCTGCCCTGCCCCAGCCCTGCCGCAGCCCCAGCCCAGCCTCCAGCCCCTAGCCCAGACCCAGCCCCAGCCCTGGCCCCATCCTTGGCCCAGCCCCCAACCCAGACTCAGCCCCATCCCTGCCCCCAGCCCCAGCCCTGCACCGAACCCAGCCCCAGCCCTGCCGCAGTCCTGTCCCCAGCCCCGGCCCCTGCCCCAGCCCAGCCCCAGCCCCAGCCTTGCCCCAGTCCCCGCCCCAGCCCAGTCCTGGTCCCAGCCCAGCCCCAGCCCCAGCCCCGGTCCCAGTCCCGGTCCATGTTCAGCCCAACTCCGAGACCAGCCCCGCCCTTGGCCCCAGCCCAGCCCCAGCCCCAGCCCTGCCCCAGCCCAGCCCCAGCCCTGGACCCAGCCCCAACCCCAGCCCTGCCCCGGCCCAGCCCCAGCCCTGGACCCAGACCCAGCCCCGGTCCTGCCCCAGCCCAGCCCCAGCCCTGGACCCAGCCCCAGCCCCAGCCCTGCCCCAGCACAGCCCCAGCCCCAGACCCAGCCCCAGCCCTGCCCCAGCCCAGCCCCAGCACTAGCCCCTGCCCCAGCCCCAGCCCCAGCTCCAGCCCAGCCCCTGCCCTGGACCCAGCCCCAGCCCTAACCCAGCCACAGCCCAGCCACAGCCACCGCTCAGCCCCAGCCCTGGACCCAGCCCCAGCCCCAGCCCAGCCCCAGCCCAGCCCAAGCCACAGCCCAGCCCAGCCCCGAACCCAGTCCCAGCCCAGACCCATCCCTACACCAGCTCGGGCCCCAGCCCTGTCCCCATCCCAGCCCCAAACCCCAGTCCTGACCCAGGCCCAGCCCTTGCCTAGCCCTGCACTCAGCCCCAGCCCCCAGCCCCAGCCCCACCCTCGGCCCCAGACCAGCCCCAGCCCTGCCCCAGCCCAGCCCAGCCCCAGCCACAGACCAGCCCCAGCACTGGACCCAGCCCCAGCCCCAGCCCTGCCCCAGCCCTGCCCCAGCTCTTGCCCTAGCCCTTTCCCCAGCCCCAGCCCCAGCCCGGCCCCAACCCCAGCCCGGACCCTGCCCTGCCCCAGCTCTGGCCCTAGCCCTTTCCCCCAGCCCCAGCCCCAGCCTGGCCCCAGCCCTGCCCCAGCTACGTCCTGTGCCCCTGACCCCAGCCCCAGCCACAGCCCAGCCCCAAAACTGGCCCAGCCCCAGCCCCAGGCACGGCCCCAGCCCTGCCCCAGCCCTGGCTCCTGCAACAGCCCCGGCCCCAGCCCCAACCCCAGCCCTGCCCCCAGCCCAGCCCAGCCCCATCCCCATCCTTCCCCTAGCCCAGCCCCAGCCCGGCCCCAGCCTCCAGCCCCAGCCGCAGCCCCAGCCCTGCCCCAGCCCTACGCCAGCCCAGTCCCGGTCCCAGCCCAGTCCTAAACCTGCTCCAGCCCCAGCCCCAGCCCAGCCCCAGCCCAGCGCTGCCCCAGCCCTAGCCCAGCCCAGCGACAGCCACAGCCCAGCCCCAGCCGTGGACCCAGCCCCAGCCCTGGACCCAACCCCCGCCCCTTCCGTGCCCCAGCCCAGCCCCAGCCCCAGCCCCAACCTTGGCCCCAGCCCAGCCCCAGTTCCAGCCCTGCCCCAGCCCTGCCCCAGCCATGGCCCCAGCCCCAGCCCCAGACTCGGCCCCAGCCCTACCCCAGCCCAGTCCTAGTCCCAGCCCAGACCCAGCCCTGCCCCAGCCCAGCCCCAGCCCTAGCCCAGCCCAGCCACAGCCACAGCCCAGCCCCAGCCCCGACCACAGCCCCGGCCCCAGACGCAGCCCAGCCCAGCCCCATCCCCATCCTTCCCCTAGCCCAGCCCCAGCCCGGCCCCAGCCTCCAGCCCCAGCCCCAGCCCCAGCCCTGCCCCAGCCCTGCCCTGCCCCAGCCCGGGTCACAGCCCCAGCCCAGCGCTGCCCCAGCCCTAGCCCAGCCCAGCCACAGCCACAGCCCAGCCCCAGCCGTGGACCCAGCCCCAGCCCTGGACCCAACCCCCCCGCCCCTTCCGTGCCCCAGCCCAGCCCCAGCCCCCAGCCCCAACCTTGGCCCCAGCCCAGCCCCAGTTCCAGCCCTGCCCCAGCCCTGCCCCAGCCATGGCCCCAGCCCCGGCCCCAGACTCGGCCCCAGCCCTACCCCAGCCCAGTCCTAGTCCCAGCCCAGACCCAGCCCTGCCCCAGCCCAGCCCCAGCCCCAGCCCCACCCTTGGCCTCAGCCCAGCCCTGCCCTCAGCCCCAGCCCCAGCCCCAGCCCGAACCTCAGTCCCAGCCCTGCTCCTAGCCCTGACCCCAGCCCCAGCCCCAGCCCTGGCCCCAGCCCAGCCCCACTCCCAGACCAGCCCCGCCCTCGGCCCCAGACCAGCCCCAGCCCCAGCCCTGCCATAGCCCAGCGCCAGCCCTGGACCCAGCCCCAGCCCCAGCCCTGCCCCAGCCCAGACACAGCCCTGGACCCAGCCCCAGCGCCAGCCCAGCCATGCCCCAGCCCAGCCCCAGCCCTGCCCCAGCCACCGCCCAGCCCCAGCCCTGGACCCCAGCCTCGGGCCCCGCCCTGCCCCCAGACCCAGCCCAGACCCCAGCCCAGCCCTAGCCCAGCACTGCACAGCTACAGCCCTAACCCATCCCTGCCCTTAGCCCAGCCCCAGCCCTGCCCCAGCCTCGGGCCCAGCCCTGTCCCAGGCCCAGCCCAGACCCTAGCCCAGCCTCAGCCCCGGCCCCAGCCCTGCCGCAGCCCCTGCCCTGCCCCAGCCCTGCCGCAGCCCCAGCCCAGCCTCCAGCCCCTAGCCCAGACCCAGCCCCAGCCCTGGCCCCATCCTTGGCCCAGCCCCCAACCCAGACTCAGCCCCATCCCTGCCCCCAGCCCCAGCCCTGCACCGAACCCAGCCCCCGTCCCGCCCCAGCCCTGCCGCAGTCCTGTCCCCAGCCCCGGCCCCTGCCCCAGCCCAGCCCCAGCCCCAGCCTTGCCCCAGTCCCCGCCCCAGCCCAGTCCTGGTCCCAGCCCAGCCCCAGCCCCAGCCCCGGTCCCAGTCCCGGTCCATGTTCAGCCCAACTCCCAGACCAGCCCCGCCCTCGGCCCCAGCCCAGCCCCAGCCCCAGCCCTGCCCCAGCCCAGCCCCAGCCCTGGACCCAGCCCCAACCCCAGCCCTGCCCCGGCCCAGCCCCAGCCCTGGACCCAGACCCAGCCCCGGTCCTGCCCCAGCCCAGCCCCAGCCCTGGACCCAGCCCCAGCCCCCAGCCCTGCCCCAGCACAGCCCCAGCCCCAGACCCAGCCCCAGCCCTGCCCCAGCCCAGCCCCAGCACTAGCCCCTGCCCCAGCCCCAGCCCCAGCTCCAGCCCAGCCCCTGCCCTGGACCCAGCCCCAGCCCTAAACCCAGCCACAGCCCAGCCACAGCCACCGCTCAGCCCCAGCCCTGGACCCAGCCCCAGCCCCAGCCCAGCCCCAGCCCAGCCCAAGCCACAGCCCAGCCCAGCCCCGAACCCAGTCCCAGCCCAGACCCATCCCTACACCAGCTCGGGCCCCAGCCCTGTCCCCATCCCAGCCCCAAACCCCAGTCCTGACCCAGGCCCAGCCCTTGCCTAGCCCTGCACTCAGCCCCAGCCCCAGCCCCAGCCCCACCCTCGGCCCCAGACCAGCCCCAGCCCTGCCCCAGCCCAGCCCAGCCACAGCCACAGCCCAGCCCCAGCACTGGACCCAGCCCCAGCCCCAGCCCTGCCCCAGCCCTGCCCCAGCTCTTGCCCTAGCCCTTTCCCCAGCCCCAGCCCCAGCCCGGCCCCAACCCCAGCCCGGACCCTGCCCTGCCCCAGCTCTGGCCCTAGCCCTTTCCCCAGCCCCAGCCCCAGCCTGGCCCCAGCCCTGCCCCAGCTACGTCCTGTGCCCCTGACCCCAGCCCCAGCCACAGCCCAGCCCCAACTCTGGCCCAGCCCCAGCCCCAGGCACGGCCCCAGCCCTGCCCCAGCCCTGGCTCCTGCAACAGCCCCGGCCCCAGCCCCAACCCCAGCCCTGCCCCCAGCCCAGCCCAGCCCCATCCCCATCCTTCCCCTAGCCCAGCCCCAGCCCGGCCCCAGCCTCCAGCCCCAGCCCCAGCCCCAGCCCTGCCCCAGCCCTACACCAGCCCAGTCCCGGTCCCAGCCCAGTCCTAAACCTGCTCCAGCCCCAGCCCCAGCCCAGCCCCAGCCCAGCGCTGCCCCAGCCCTAGCCCAGCCCAGCGACAGCCACAGCCCAGCCCCAGCCGTGGACCCAGCCCCAGCCCAGCCCCAGCCCCAACCTTGGCCCCAGCCCAGCCCCAGTTCCAGCCCTGCCCCAGCCCTGCCCCAGCCATGGCCCCAGCCCCGGCCCCAGACTCGGCCCCAGCCCTACCCCAGCCCAGTCCTAGTCCCAGCCCAGACCCAGCCCTGCCCCAGCCCAGCCCCAGCCCTAGCCCAGCCCAGCCACAGCCACAGCCCAGCCCCAGCCCCGACCACAGCCCCGGCCCCAGACGCAGCCCAGCCCCAGCCCCTTCCCTGGCCCAGCCCCAGCCCCAGCCCTGCCCCGTCCCAGCCCCCATCCCTAGCCCTGCCCAAGCCCTGCCCTCAGCCCAGCCCCAGCCCCAGCCCGGCCGCAGCCCCAGCCCTGCCCCAGCCCAGACCCAGCCCAGCCCCGGCCCCAGCCCTGCCCCAGCCCTGCCCTCAGCCCAGCCCCTGCCCCAGCCCAGCCCCAGCCCTGCCCAAGACCCGGGCCCAGCCCTGCCTGAGACCCAGCCCCAGCCCCAGGATCGGCCCCAGCCCTGCCCCAGCCCCAGTCCTGCCCCAGCCCCGGCCCAGCCATAGACTTGGTTCTAGCCCCAGCCCCAGCCCAGCCCCAGCCCAAGGCCCAGCCTCCAGCCTAGTCCTGCCCTAGCCCCGGCGCCAGCCCCGGCTCCAGCTCTACCCCAGTCCCTGCCCCAGGCCAGTCCTGCCCCAGCCCAGCCCCAGCTTTGCCCCAGCCCAGCCCCAGCCCGAGCCTTGCCCCAGTCCCCGCCCCAGCCCAGTCCTGGTCCCAGCCCAGCCCCAGCCCCAGCCCCAGCCCCGGTCCCAGCCCCGGTCCCTGCCCAGCCCAACTCCCAGCCCAGCCCCGCCCTCGGCCCCAGCCCAGCCCCAGCCCCAGCCCCAGCCCTGCCCCAGCCCAGCCCCAGCCCTGGACCCAGCCCCAGCCCCAGCCCTGCCCCAGCACAGCCCCAGCCCCAGCCCCAGCCCCGGCCCTGCCCCAGCCCAGCCCCAGCCCTGGACCCAGCCCCAGCCCCAGCCCCAGCCCTGCCCCAGCACAGCCCCAGCCCCAGCCCCAGCCCCAACCCTGCCCCAGCCCAGCCCCAGCACTAGCCCCTGCCCCAGCCCCAGCCCCACCCTCGGCCTCAGCCCAGCCCCAGCCCTAGCCCAGCCCAGCCCCAGCCACAGCCCAGCCCCAGCCCCGACCACAGCCCCGGCCCCATCCCCAGCCCAGCCCCAGCCCCTTCCCTGCCCCAGCCCCGCCCCAGCCCCTTCCCTGCCCCTGCCGCAGCCCCAGTCCTGCCCCATCCCAGCCCCCATCCCTAGCCCTGCCCAAGCCCTGCCCTCAGCCCAGCCCCAGCCCCAGCCCTGGACCCAGCCCCAGCCCCAGCCTTGTCCCAGCCCAGCCCCAGCCCCAGCCCTGACCCAGCCCAGCCCCAGCCACCGCCCAGCCCCAGCCCTGTCCCAGCCCAGCCCCAGCCCTGACCCAGCCCAGCCCCAGCCACCGCCCAGCCCCAGCCCTGGACCCAGCCCAGCCCCAGACCCAGCCCTGGCGCCAGCCCCAGCCCCAGCCCAGCCCCAGCCCTACCTCAGACCCGGCCCCAGCCCTGCCCCAGCCCCAGTCCTGCCCCAGCCCAGCCCCAGCCCTGGACCCAGCCCCAGCCCCAGCCCTGAACACAGCCCCAGCTCCAGCCCTGGACCCAGCCCAGTCCCAGCCCCGGCCCTGGCCCAAACCCCAGCCCCAGCCCTGGCCCCAGCCCCAGCCCCAGCCCAGCCTCAGCCCCGGCCCCAGCCCCAGCCCCAGCCCCAGCCCTGCCCCAGCCCAGCCCCAGCACTAGCCCCTGCCCTGATCCCAGCCCCAGCCCCAGCCGAGCCCCAGTCCCAGCCCCAGCCCTGCGCCAGCCCAAGGCCCAGTCTCCAGCCTAGTCCTGCCCTAGCCCCAGCCCCAGCCCCGGCTCCAGCCCTACCCCAGTCCCTGCCCCAGGCCAGTCCTGCCCCAGCTCAGCCCCAACCCTGCCCCAGCCCAGCCCCAGCCCCAGCCCCAGCCTTGCCCCAGTCCCCGCCCCAGCCCAGTCCTGGTCCCAGCCCAGCCCCACCACTGCCCCAGCCCTAGCCCTGCCCCAGCCCAGCCACAGCCACAGCCACAGCCCCAGCCCTGCCCCAGCCCTGCCCTCAGCCCAGCCCAGCCTTAGCCACAGCCCAGCCCCAGCCCTTCCCCAGTCCCAGCCCGGGTCTCGGCCCCAGCCCAGCGCTGCCCCAGCCCAGCTCTAGCCCAGCCCTGCCCCCAGCCCTAGCTCAGCCCTGCCCTCAGTCCAGCACCTGCCCAGCCTCGGCCCCCGACCTGCCTGTAGTGGTTTGAGCCTTAACTGAGAGTTAAAAGCTCAAATGGGGAAAAGGCTGAGAATCTCTTCCCCACTTCCCCCCCACCTCCTCCCTCCAAACAGGGAGAGGAGGGAAAAAAAAGGTAAGGAGCAAATCCACTAAGCAACAATCTGGAGTCAGCTTGGAAGTAGAGAGGCAAATAATTTTTTTTTTTTTTTCCTTCAAATATATATATATATAGCAATAACAGGGAATAAGGCTCACAAGGGCAAGGAACAAGAATGGATGGGAGGGGAATAGAAAAAAAAATAATACAAAACCAGTCTGTCTCTGAAGAGGCGCAGAGGCAGCAGGGAGAAGGATCAGGTCCAGCCACGTGGTTGAGGATCAGGAGAGCAGCTGCAGTAGCTCTCATCCAGCAGAGGCAGGAGCCAAAAAGGAGATCCAACAGCTATGAGGTCCTGCTTTTTATACCCTTGCTGGGCAGGGAGGAGGGAGTGGAACAGACTCAGCTTTCCCAGGGGGGAGACGCCCTTCAGGGAGTGTAAAGTACCCGCAAGCCCTCCCCCCTGCTTTCTTCTTTTGTTTTCAGAAAAAGGTGTTAACCCACCACACTGCCCCAGCGCCAGTCCTGCCCCAGCCCCGGCCCCACCCCAGCCGCAGCCCTGCCCAAGACTTGGTTCCAGCCCCAGCCCCAGCCCTGCCCCCAGCCCAGCCCTAGCCCAAGGCCCAGTCTCCAGCCTAGTCCTGCCCCAGCCCCAGCCCCTACCCAGCCTCAGCCCTGGCCTCAACCTCAGTCCCAGCCCTGCTCACAACCCCGAACACAGCCCCGACTCCAGCCCTACCCCAGCTATACCCCACCCTTGGGCCCATCCTTGTCGCAGGCCTAGCCCTGCCCCAGCCACAGTCCTGCCCCATCCCAGCGCCCATCCCCAGCCCTGCCCTCAGCCCAGCCCCAGCCCGGCCCCAGCCCTGCCTGCAGCCCCAGCCCCAACACAGCCCAAGCCCTGTCCCAGCCCCAGCCCCAGACCAGGCCCCAGCCGAGCGGTAGCCCAGCCCTGACCCCAGCCCAAGCCCAGCAACGACCCCAGCCCAGCCCCAGCCCCAGCCCAGCCCCGGCCCCAGCCCTGCCCCAGCCCTGCCCTCAGCCCAGCCCCAGCCCCAACCCAGCCCCGGCCCCCAGCCCTGCCCCAGTCCTGCCTCAGCCCAGCCCCAGCCCTGGACCCAGCCCCAGCCCCAGCCCTGAACACAGCCCCAGCTCCAGCCCTGGCCCCGGCCCCAGCCTCAGCCCCAGCCCCAGCCCAGCCTCAGCCCCGGCCCCAGCCCCAGCCCCAGCCCCAGCCCTGCCCCAGCCCAGCCCCAGCACTAGCCCCTGCCCTGATCCCAGCCCCAGCCCCAGCCGAGCCCCAGTCCCAGCCCCAGCCCTGCGCCAGCCCAAGGCCCAGTCTCCAGCCTAGTCCTGCCCTAGCCCCAGCCCCAGCCCCGGCTCCAGCCCTACCCCAGTCCCTGCCCCAGGCCAGTCCTGCCCCAGCCCATCCCCAGCCCTGCCCTCAGCCCAGCCCCAGCCCGGCCCCAGCCCTGCCTGCAGCCCCAGCCCCAACACAGCCCAAGCCCTGTCCCAGCCCCAGCCCCAGACCAGGCCCCAGCCGAGCGGTAGCCCAGCCCTGACCCCAGCCCAAGCCCAGCAACGACCCCAGCCCAGCCCCAGCCCCAGCCCAGCCCCGGCCCCAGCCCGGCCCCAGCCCTGCCCTCAGCCCAGCCCCAGCCCCAGCCCAGCCCCGGCCCCAGCCCTGCCCCAGTCCTGCCTCAGCCCAGCCCCAGCCCTGGACCCAGCCCCAGCCCCAGCCCTGAACACAGCCCCAGCTCCAGCCCTGGCCCCGGCCCCAGCCTCAGCCCCAGCCCCAGCCCAGCCTCAGCCCCGGCCCCAGCCCCAGCCCCAGCCCCAGCCCTGCCCCAGCCCAGCCCCAGCCCCAGCCCCAGCCCCACCCTCGGCCCCAGCCAAGCCGCAGCCCTAGCCCAGCCCAGCCCCAGCCACAGCCCAGCCCCAGCCCCAGCCCTGCCCCCAGCCCAGCCCCAGCCCAAGGCCCAGTCTCCAGCCTAGTCCTGCCCCAGCCCCAGCCCCTACTCAGCCTCAGCCCCGGCCTCAACCTCAGTCCCAGCCCTGCTCACAACCCCGACCACAGCCCCGGCTCCAGCCCTACCCCAGCCCTACCCCAGCCTTGGGCCCATCCTTGTCGCAGGCCTAGCCCAGAACCCAGCCCAGCCTCAGCTCCGGCCCCAGCCCTGCCCCAGCCCCGCCACAGCCCCAGCCCCAGCCCCAGCCCTAGCCAAGCCCTGCCCTCAGCCCAGCCCCAGCCCGCCCCCAGCCCTGTCCGCAGCCCCAGCCCCAGCCCTAGCCCCAACCTCAGCCCCAGCCCAGCCCTGGACCCAGCCCCAGCCCCAGCCTCTACCCAGCCCAGCCCCAGCTCGGGCCCCAGCCCTGTCCCCAGCCCCAGCCCCTGCCCCAGCCACAGTCCTGCCCCATCCCAGCGCCCATCCCCAGCCCTGCCCTCAGCCCAGCCCCAGCCCGACCCCAGCCCTGCCTGCAGCCCCAGCCCCAACACAGCCCAAGCCCTGCCCCAGCCCCAGCCCCAGACCAGGCCCCAGCCGAGCGGTAGCCCAGCCCTGCCCCCAGCCCAAGCCCAGCAACGACCCCAGCCCAGCCCCAGCCCAGGCCCCATCCCCAGCCCTGCCCCAGCCCTGCCCTCACCCCAGCCCCAGCCCCAGCCTGGCCCCAGCCCTGCCCCAGACCCGGCCCCAGCCCTGCCCGAGACCAAGCCCCAGCCCCAGCCCCAGCCCCAGCCCCAGCCCCAGCCCTGCCCCAGCCCCAGCCCCAGCCCCAGTCCTGCCCCAGCCCCGGCCCCAGCCCCAGCCCCAGCCCCAGCCCAGCCATAGACTTGATTCCAGCCCCAGCCCCAGCCCTGCCCTCAGCCCAGCCCCAGACCAAGGCCCAGCCTCCAGCGTAATCCTGCCCTAGCCCCGGCCCCAGCCCCGGCTCCAGCCCTACCCCAGTCCCCGCCCCAGGCCCCAGCCTGGTCCCAGCCCAGCCCCAGCCCTGCCCCAGCCAAAGCCCCAGCCCCAGCCTTGCCCCAGTCCCAGCACCAGCCCCAGCCCCACCCTCAGCCCTAGCCCAGCCCTGCCCTCAGCCCCAGCCCCAGCCCCAGACCCACCCTCAGCCCCAGCCCAGCCCAAGCCCCAGGCCCAACCTCAGTCGCAGCCCTGCTCCCAGCCCCGACCCAAGCCCCGGCCCCAGCCCTACCCCAGCCCTGCCCCAGCCACGGGCCCAGCCCTGCCCCAGGCCCAGCCCAGAACCCAGTCCAGGCCCACCCTCAGCCCCAGCCCTGCCCCAGCCCCAATCCTGCCCCAGCCCTGGCCCCAGCCCTAGCCCCAGCCCTGCCCAAGACTTGGTTACAGCCCCAGCCACAGCCCAGTCCCAGCCACAGCCTGAGCCCCGGCCACAGCCCTTCCCCAGCCCCAGCCCTAGCCCAGCCATGCCCTCAGCCCCAGCCACAACCCAGCCCCAGCCCCAGCCCTGTCCCAGCTCCAGCCCTGCCCCAGCCCCAGCCCCAGCCCCAGCCCAGCCATAGACTTGGTTCCCGCCCCAGCCCCAGCCCTGCCCCCAGCCCAGCTCCAGCCCAAGGCCCAGCCTCCAGCCCAGTCCTGCTTCAGCGCCGGCCCCAACCCAGGCCCAGCCCTGGCCCCAACCTCAGTCCCAACCCTGCTCCCAGCCCCGGGCCCAGCCCCGGCCCCTGCCCAGCCCCACTACCATCCCTGCCCCCAGCCCTGCCCCAGCCCCAGCCCCGTCCCCAGCCCAGCCCCCGCCCCATTCCTGCCCCCACCCCAGCCCCAGCCCAAGGCCCAGCCTCCAGCCCAGTCCTGCTTCAGCGCCGGCCCCAGCCCAGCCCCAGCCCCAGCCCTGGCCCCAACCTCAGTCCCAGCCCTGCTCCTAGCCCCGACCCCAGCCCCGGCCCCAGCCCTGTCCCAGCCCCAGTCCTGCCCCAGCCCCAGACCCAGCCCCGGCCCCAGCCCCAGCCCCTGCCCAGGCCCACTCCCAGACCAGCCCCACCCTCAGCCCCAGGCCAGCCCCAGCCCCATCCCTGCCCCAGCCCATCCCCATCCCTGCCCCCAGCCCCAGCCCTACCCCATCCCTGCCCCAGCCTCGGGCCCAGCCCTGTCCCAGGCCCAGCCCAGACCCCAGCCCAGCCCCAGCCCCAGCCCCAGCCCCATCCCCATCCCTGCCCCCAGCCCCAGCCCTACCCCATCCCTGCCCCATCCTCGGTCCCAGCCCTGCCCCAGGCACAGCCCAGACCCCAGCCCAGCCACAGCCCCAGCCCAGCCCTGTCCCCAGACCCAGCCCTGCCCCAGCCCAGCCCCAGCCCCAGCCCAGCCCCAACCCTGCCCCAGCCCCAGCCCCAGGCACGGCCCCTGCCCTGCCCCAGCCCTGGCTCCTGCCCCATCCTCGGCCCCTGCCCCAGCCCCAGCCCTAGTCCAGCCCTGCACTCAGCCCCAGCCCCAGCCCTGCCCGAGCCCCAGCCCCAGCCCTAGCCCAGCCCTGCCTTCAGCCCCAGCCCCAGCCCCAGCCCCACCCTCGGCCCCAGCCCAGCCACAGCCTCAGGCCTGCCCCAGCCCCAGCCCCAGCCCTGGACCCAGCCACAGCCCAGCCTCAGCCCTGACCTAGCCCAGCCACAGCCACAGCCACAGCACCAGCCTAGCCCCAGCCTCAGCCACAGCCCTGCCCTAGCCCAGCCCAAGCCACAGCCCAGCCCCAGCCCTGGACCCAGCCCAAGCCCTAGCCCCAACCCAGCTCCAGCCCCAGCCCTGCCCCAGCCCAGCCCAAGCCACAGCCTAGCCCTGCCCTGAACCTAGCTCCAGCCCGGACCCTGCCTTGCCCCAGCTCTGGCCCTAGCCCTTTTCCCAGCCCCCGCCACAGCCCAGCCCCTACCCTGCCCCAGCCCCAGCGCCAGGCACGGCCCCAGCCCTGCCCCAGCCCTGGCTCCTGCAACAGCCCCAGCCCAGCCCAGCCCCATCCGAATCTTTCCCCTAGCCCAGCCCCAGCCCGGCCCCAGCCTCCAGCCCCAGCCCCAGCCCCAGCCCCAGCCCTGCCCCAGCCCTACCCCAGCCCAGTCCCGGTCCCAGCCCAGCCCTAAACCTGCTCCAGCCCCAGCCCCAGCCCTGCCCCCAGCCCAGCCCTAGCCCAAGGCCCAGCCTACAGCCTAGCCCTGCCCCAGCCTCAGCCCCTACCCAGCCTCAGCCCCAGCCTCAACCTCAGTCCCAGCCCTGCTCACAGCCTCGACCACAGCCCCGGCTCCAGCCCTACCCCAGCCCTACCCCAGCCTTGGGCCCATACTTGTCGCAGGCCTAGCCCAGAACCCAGCCCAGCCTCAGCTCCGGCCCCAGCCCTGCCCCAGCCCCGCCCCAGCCCCAGCCCCAGCCCTAGCCAAGCCCTGCCCTCAGCCCAGCCCCAGCCCGCCCCCAGCCCTGTCTGCAGCCCCAGCCCCAGCCCTAGCCCCACCCTCAGCCCCAACCCAGCCCTGGACCCAGCCCCAGCCCCAGCCTCGACCCAGCCCAGCCCCAGCTCGGGCCCCAGCCCTGTCCCCAGCCCCAGCCCCTGCCCCAGCCCAGCCCCAGCCCCTGCCCTGGACCCAGCCCCGGCTCCAGTACCCGCCCCAGCCCAGCCCAGAACCCAGCCTCAGCCCTGCCCCAGCCCTAGCCCAGCCCTACCCTCAGGCCCTAGCCCCAGCCCCAGCTACAGCCCTGCCCTTGACTTGGTTCCAGCCCCGACCCCAGCCCTGCCCCCAGCCCAGCCCCAGCCGAGCCCAGCCCCAGCCCTGGACCCATCCCCAGCCCCAGCCCTGGCCCCATCCCAGCCCCAGCCCCAGCCCTGGCCCCAGCCCCAGCCCTGCCCCCCAGCCCCAGCCCTGCCCCAGCCCAGCCCCAGCCTCGGGCCTAGCCCAGCCCCAGCTCGGGCCCCAGCCCTGTCCCCAGCCCCAGCCCCTGCCCCAGCCACAGTCCTGCCCCATCCCAGCCCCCATCCCCAGCCCTGCCCTCAGCCCAGCCCCAGCCCGCCCCCAGCCCTGTCCGCAGCCCCAGCCCCAGCCCTAGCCCCACCCTCAGCCCTAGCCCAGCCCTGGACCCAGCCCCAGCCCCAGCCTCGACCCAGCCCAGCCCCAGCTCGGGCCCCAGCCCTGTCCCTAGCCCCAGCCTCTGCCCCAGCCACAGTCCTGCCCCATCCCAGACCCCATCCCCAGCCTCGACCCAGCCCAGCCCCAGCTCGGGCCCCAGCCCTGTCCCTAGCCCCAGCCTCTGCCCCAGCCACAGTCCTGCCCCATCCCAGACCCCATCCCCAGCCTCGACCCAGCCCAGCCCCTGCCCCGACCCCAGCCCTGCCCCCAGCCCATCCCTGCCCCCAGCTGAGCCCCGGCCCCAGCCCCTACCCCTGCCCCAACCCGGCCCCAGGCCAAGGCCCAGCCTCCAGCCTAGTTCTGCCCCATCCCCAGCCCCAGCCCAGCCCCGGCCCCAGCCCCAGTCCCAGCCCTGCCCCAACCCCAGCCCCAGCCCCGGCCCCAGACTCGGCCCCAGCCCCGCCCCAGCCCTGTCCCCAGTCCCTTCCCTGCCCCAGCCCTACCCCAGCCCATTCCCGGTCCCAGCCCAGGGCCAGCCCTGCCCCAGCCCCAGCCCCAGCACAGCCCCACCCAGCCCCAGCCCCAGCCGAGGCCCCATCCCTGGCCCAGCCTTCAACCCAGCCTCAGCCCCATCCCTGCCCTCAGCCCCAGCCCCAGCCCAGCCCCAGCCCTTCCCCAGCCCCAGCCCCAGACCAGGCCGCAGCCCAGCGCTAGCCCAGCCCTGCCCCCAGCCCCAGCCCCGGCCCCAACCTCAGTGCCAGCCCTGCTCCCAGCCCCGACCCCCCCCCCAGCCCTAGCCCTACCCCAGCCCTGCCCCAGCCACGGGCCCAGCCCTGCCCCAGGCCCAGCCCAGAACCCAGTCCAGGCCCAACCTCAGCCCCAGTCCTGCCCCAGCCCCAGTCCTGCCCCAGCCCTGGTCCCAGCCCAGCCCCAGCCCCAGCCCTACTCCAGCCCTGCCCCAGCCTTGGCCCCAGCCCAGCCCCAGACCCAGCCCTGACCCAGCCCAGCCCCAGCCCTGGACCCAGCCCCAGCCCCAGCCCCAGCCTCAGCCCCAGCCCCAGCCCCAGCCCCAGCCCTGCCCCAGCCCAGCCCCAGCCTCGGGCCTAGCCCAGTCTCTGCACTGGACCCAGCCCCAGCCCCAGCCCCAGCCCCGGCCCTGGACCCAGCCCCAGCCCTAACCCAGCCCCAGCCCAGCCCCACCCACGGCCCCATCCCCGGCTCCAGCCCAGCCCTAGCCCCTGCCCTGGACCCAGCCCCTGCCCAAGCCCTGTCCCAGTCCCTACCCCAGCCCCAGCCCCAGCCCCAACCATGGCCCCAGCCCCGGCCCCAGCCCAGCCCTAGCGCAGCCCTGTTCCAGCCCCCACCCTGCCCCAGCCCCAGCCCCAGACCAGCCCCAGCCCCAGCCCCAGCCCTGCGCCAGCCCAAGGCCCAGCCTCCAGCCTAGTCCTGCCCTAGCCCCGGCCCCAGCCCCAGCTCCAGCCCCAGCCCCAGCCCTAACCCAGCCCAGCCCCAGTCCTGGACCCAGCCCCAGCCCCAGCCCTGCCCCAGCCCAGCCCCCAGCCCTGGACCCAGCCCCAGCTCCAGCCCTGCACCAGCCCAGCCCCAGCCCCAGCCCCAGCCCAGCCCCAGCCCTGGACCCAGCACAGCCCCAGCCCCGGCCCCAGCCCCAGCCCCAGCCCCGGCCCCAGCCCCAGCCCCAGCCCCAGCTCCAGCCCTGCACCAGCCCAGCCCCAGCCCCAGCCCCAGCACAGCCCCAGCCCCGGCCCCAGCCCCAGCCCCTGCCCAGGCCCACTCCCAGACCAGCCCCACCCTCAGCCCCAGCCCAGCCCCAGCCCCAGCCCTGCCCCAGCCCAGCCCCAGCCCTGGACCCAGCCCAGCCCCAGCCCCAGCACTGGCCCCAACCCCAGCCACAGAAGTAGCCCCAGCCACAGCCCCAGACCAGCCCCAGCCCTGGACCCAGCCCAGCCCCAGCCCCAGCCCCAGCCTCAGCCCCGGCTCCAGCCCTGCCCCAGCCCCAGCCCTAGTCCAGCCCTGCCCCCGGCCCCAGCCCCAGCCCCATCCTCGGTCCTAGCCCCACCCTCGGCCCCAGCCCAGCCCCAGCCCTAGCCCAGCCCAGCCACAGCTACAGCCCAGCCCCAGCCCTGGACCCAGCCCAGCCCCAGCCACAGCCGAGCCTCCAGCCCAGTCCTGCTTCAGCACCGGCCCCAACCCAGCCCCAGCCCAGCCCTAGACTTGGTTCCAGCCCTGACCCCAGCCCTGCCCTCAGCCCAGCCTCAGCCAGGCCCCAGCCCAGCCCCAGCCCCAGCCCCAGCCGAGCCCAGCTACAGACCTGGACCCATCCCCAGCCCCAGCCCTGGACCCAGTCCAGCCCCAGCCCCAGCCCTGGCCCCAGCCCCAGCCCTGCCCCTGCCCAGCCCCAGCCTCGGGCCTAGCCCAGCCCCTGCACAGGACCCAGCCCCAGCCCCAGCCCCAGCCCCTGCCCTGGACCCAGCCCCAGCCCTAACCCAGCCCCAGCCCAGCCCCACCCACGGCCCCATCCTCGGCTCCAGCCCAGCCCTAGCCCCAGCCCCAGCCCTCGCCCCACCCTCAGCCCCAGCCCAGCCCTGGACCCAGCCCCAGCCCCAGCCTCGACCCAGCCCAGCCCCAGCTCGGGCCCCAGCCCTGTCCCCAGCCCCAGCCTCTGCCCCAGCCACAGTCCTGCCCCATCCCAGACCCCATCCCCAGCCTCGACCCAGCCCAGCCCCTGCCCCGACCCCAGCCCTGCCCCCAGCCCATCCCTGCCCCCAGCTGAGCCCCGGCCCCAGCCCCTACACCTGCCCCAACCCGGCCCCAGGCCAAGGCCCAGCCTCCAGCCTAGTTCTGCCCCATCCCCAGCCCCAGCCCAGCCCCGGCCCCAGCCCCAGCCCCAGCCCTGCCCCAACCCCAGCCCCAGCCCCGGCCCCAGACTCGGCCCCAGCCCCGCCCCAGCCCTGTCCCCAGTCCCTTCCCTGCCCCAGCCCTACCCCAGCCCATTCCCGGTCCCAGCCCAGGGCCAGCCCTGCCCCAGCCCCAGCCCCAGCACAGCCCCACCCAGCCCCAGCCCCAGCCGAGGCCCCATCCCTGGCCCAGCCTTCAACCCAGCCTCAGCCCCATCCCTGCCCTCAGCCCCAGCCCCCAGCCCAGCCACAGCCCTTCCCCAGCCCCAGCCCCAGACCAGGCCGCAGCCCAGCGCTAGCCCAGCCCTGCCCCCAGCCCCAGCCCCGGCCCCAACCTCAGTGCCAGCCCTGCTCCCAGCCCCGACCCCCCCCCCCAGCCCTAGCCCTACCCCAGCCCTGCCCCAGCCACGGGCCCAGCCCTGCCCCAGGCCCAGCCCAGAACCCAGTCCAGGCCCAACCTCAGCCCCAGTCCTGCCCCAGCCCCAGCCCTGCCCCAGCCCCAGCCCAGCCTCAGCCCCGGCCCCAGCGCTGCCCCAGCCCCACCCCTAGCCTAGCCCTGCCCCAGCCCAGCCCCAGCCCTGCCCCAGCCCCAGCCCTCGTCCAGCCCTGCCCCCAGCCCCAGCCCCATCCTCGGTCCTAGCCCCACCCTCGGCCCCAGCCCAGCCCCAGCCCTAGCCCAGCCCAGCCACAGCTACAGCCCAGCCCCCGCCCTGGACCCAGCCCAGCCACAGCCACAGCCGAGCCTCCAGCCCAGTCCTGCTTCAGCACCGGCCCCAACCCAGCCCCAGCCCAGCCCTAGACTTGGTTCCAGCCCTGACCCCAGCCATGCCCTCAGCCCAGCCTCAGCCAGGCCCCAGCCCTGCCCCAGCCCAGCCCCAGCCCCTGCCCTGGACCCAGCCCAGCCCCAGCCCCAGCCCCGGCCTCAGCCCCAGCCCCAGCCCCAGCCCCAGCCCCAACCCTGCCCCAGCCCAGCCCCAGCCCCTGCACTGGACCCAGCCCTAGCCCCAGCACCAGCCCCGGCCCTGCACCCAGCCCCAGCCCTAACCCAGCCCCAGCCCAGCCCCACCCACGGCCCCATCCCCGGCTCCAGCCTAGCCCTAGCCCCTGCCCTGGACCCAGCCCCTGCCCAAGCCCTGTCCCAGTCCCTGCCCCAGCCCCAGCCCCAGACCAGTCCCAGCCCCAGCCCCAGCCCTGCGCCAGCCCAAGGCCCAGCCTCCAGCCTAGTCCTGCCCTAGCCCCGGCCCCAGCCCCAGCTCCAGCCCCAGCCCCAGCCCTGCCCCAGCCCAGCCCCAGTCCTGGACCCAGCCCCAGCCCCAGCCCTGCCCCAGCCCAGCCCCCAGCCCTGGACCCAGCCCCAGCTCCAGCCCTGCACCAGCCCAGCCCCAGCGCCAGCCCAGCCCCATCCCAGCCCCAGCCCTGGACCCAGCCCAGCCCCAGCCCCAGCACAGCCCCAGCCCCGGCCCCAGCCCCAGCCCCTGCCCAGGCCCACTCCCAGACCAGCCCCACCCTCAGCCCCAGCCCAGCCCCAGCCCCAGCCCTGCCCCAGCCCAGCCCCAGCCCTGGACCCAGCCCAGCCCCAGCCCCAGCCCTGGCCCAAACCCCAGCCACAGAACTGGCCCCAGCCACAGCCCCAGACCAGCCCCAGCCCTGGACCCAGCCCAGCCCCAGCCCCAGCCCAGCCTCAGCCCCGGCCCCAGCCCTGCCCCAGCCCCAGCCCCAGCCCTAGTCCAGCCCTGCCCCCGGCCCCAGCCCCAGCCCCATCCTCGGTCCTAGCCCCACCCTCGGCCCCAGCCCAGCCCCAGCCCTAGCCCAGCCCAGCCACAGCTACAGCCCAGCCCCAGCCCTGGACCCAGCCCAGCCCCAGCCACAGCCGAGCCTCCAGCCCAGTCCTGCTTCAGCACCGGCCCCAACCCAGCCCCAGCCCAGCCCTAGACTTGGTTCCAGCCCTGACCCCAGCCCTGCCCCAGCCCAGCCCCAGCCCCTGCCCTGGACCCAGCCCCGGCTCCAGTCCCCCGCCCCAGCCCAGCCCAGAACCCAGCCACAGCCCTGCCCCAGCCCCAGCCCTAGCCCAGCCCTGCCCTCAGCCCAGCCCCAGCCCCAGCCCAGCCCTGCCCTCAGCCCAGGCCCAGCCCTAGACCAGCCCTGCCCTCAGCCACAGCCCCAGCCCCAGACCTGCCCCAGTCCCTGCCCCAGCCCAGTCCTGGTCCCAGCCCAGCCCCTGCCCTGCCCCAGCCCCAGCCCCAGCCCAGCCCTACCCTCACGCCCTAGCCCCAGCCCCAGCTACAGCCCTGCCCTTGACTTGGTTCCAGCCCCGACCCCAGCCCTGCCCCCAGCCCAGCGCCAGCCCCAGCCGAGCCCAGCCCCAGCCCTAACCCAGCCCCAGCCCAGCCCCACCCACGGCCCCATCCTCGGCTCCAGCCCAGCCCTAGCCCCTGCCCTGGACCCAGCCCCTGCCCAAGCCCTGTCCCAGTCCCTACCCCAGCCCCAGCCCCAACCCCAGCCCCAACCCAGGCCCCAGCCCAGGCCCCAGCCCAGCCCTAGCGCAGCCCTGTTCCAGCCCCCGCCCTGCCCCAGCCCCAGCCCCAGCCCTGCGCCAGCCCAAGGCCCAGCCTCCAGCCTAGTCCTGCCCTAGCCCCGGCCCCAGCCCCAGCTCCAGCCCCAGCCCCAGCCCTGCCCCAGCCCAGCCCCAGTCCTGGACCAAGCCCCAGCCCCAGCCCTGCCCCAGCCCAGACCCAGCCATGGACCCAGCCCCAGCTCCAGCCCTGCACCAGCCCAGCCCCAGCCGCAGCCCTGCCCCAGCCCAGCCCCAGCCCTGGACCCAGCCCCAGCCCCAGCCCTGCCCCAGCCCAGCCCCAGCCCTGGACCCAGCCCCTGCCCCAGCCCTGTCCCAGTCCCTACCCCAGCCCCAGCCCCAGCCCCAACCCTGGCCCCAGCCCAGGCCCCAGCCCAGCCCTAGCGCAGCCCTGTTCCAGCCCCCGCCCTGCCCCAGCCCCAGCCCCAGCCCAGCCCCAGCCCCAGCCCCAGCCCTGCCCCAGCCCCAGCCCAGCCTCAGCCCCGGCCCCAGCGCTGCCCCAGCCCCACCCCTAGCCTAGCCCTGCCCCAGCCCAGCCCCAGCCCTGCCCCAGCCCCAGCCCTCGTCCAGCCCTGCCCCCAGCCCCAGCCCCATCCTCGGTCCTAGCCCCACCCTCGGCCCCAGCCCAGCCCCAGCCCTAGCCCAGCCCAGCCACAGCTACAGCCCAGCCCCCGCCCTGGACCCAGCCCAGCCACAGCCACAGCCGAGCCTCCAGCCCAGTCCTGCTTCAGCACCGGCCCCAACCCAGCCCCAGCCCAGCCCTAGACTTGGTTCCAGCCCTGACCCCAGCCATGCCCTCAGCCCAGCCTCAGCCAGGCCCCAGCCCTGCCCCAGCCCAGCCCCAGCCCCTGCCCTGGACCCAGCCCCAGTCGCAGCCCTGGCCCCAGCCCAGACCCTAGCCCAGCCTTAGCCTTGGCTCCAGTCCCCGCCCCAGCCCAGCCCAGAACCCAGCCACAGCCCTGCCCCAGCCCCAGCCCTAGCCCAGCCCTGCCCTCAGCCCAGCCCCAGCCCCAGCCCAGCCCTGCCCTCAGCCCAGGCCCAGCCCTAGACCAGCCCTGCCCTCAGCCACAGCCCCAGCCCCAGACCTGCCCCAGTCCCTGCCCCAGCCCAGTCCTGGTCCCAGCCCAGCCCCTGCCCTGCCCCAGCCCCAGCCCCAGCCCAGCCCTACCCTCACGCCCTAGCCCCAGCCCCAGCTACAGCCCTGCCCTTGACTTGGTTCCAGCCCCGACCCCAGCCCTGCCCCCAGCCCAGCGCCAGCCCCAGCCGAGCCCAGCCCCAGCCCTAACCCAGCCCCAGCCCAGCCCCACCCACGGCCCCATCCTCGGCTCCAGCCCAGCCTTAGCCCCTGCCCTGGACCCAGCCCCTGCCCAAGCCCTGTCCCAGTCCCTACCCCAGCCCCAGCCCCAACCCCAGCCCCAACCCAGGCCCCAGCCCAGGCCCCAGCCCAGCCCTAGCGCAGCCCTGCTCCAGCCCCCGCCCTGCCCCAGCCCCAGCCCCAGCCCTGCGCCAGCCCAAGGCCCAGCCTCCAGCCTAGTCCTGCCCTAGCCCCGGCCCCAGCCCCAGCTCCAGCCCCAGCCCCAGCCCTGCCCCAGCCCAGCCCCAGTCCTGGACCAAGCCCCAGCCCCAGCCCTGCCCCAGCCCAGACCCAGCCATGGACCCAGCCCCAGCTCCAGCCCTGCACCAGCCCAGCCCCAGCCCTGGACCCAGCCCCAGCCCCAGCCCTGCCCCAGCCCAGCCCCAGCCCTGGACCCAGCCCCTGCCCCAGCCCTGTCCCAGTCCCTACCCCAGCCCCAGCCCCAGCCCCAACCCTGGCCCCAGCCCAGGCCCCAGCCCAGCCCTAGCGCAGCCCTGTTCCAGCCCCCGCCCTGCCCCAGCCCCAGCCCCAGCCCAGCCCCAGCCCCAGCCCCAGCCCTGCCCCAGCCCCAGCCCAGCCTCAGCCCCGGCCCCAGCGCTGCCCCAGCCCCACCCCTAGCCTAGCCCTGCCCCAGCCCAGCCCCAGCCCTGCCCCAGCCCCAGCCCTCGTCCAGCCCTGCCCCCAGCCCCAGCCCCATCCTCGGTCCTAGCCCCACCCTCGGCCCCAGCCCAGCCCCAGCCCTAGCCCAGCCCAGCCACAGCTACAGCCCAGACCCAGCCCTGGACCCAGCCCAGCCACAGCCACAGCCGAGCCTCCAGCCCAGTCCTGCTTCAGCACCGGCCCCAACCCAGCCCCAGCCCAGCCCTAGACTTGGTTCCAGCCCTGACCCCAGCCCTGCCCTCAGCCCAGCCTCAGCCAGGCCCCAGCCCTGCCCCAGCCCAGCCCCAGCCCCTGCCCTGGACCCAGCCCCAGTCGCAGCCCTGGCCCCAGCCCAGACCCTAGCCCAGCCTTAGCCTTGGCTCCAGTCCCCCGCCCCAGCCCAGCCCAGAACCCAGCCACAGCCCTGCCCCAGCCCCAGCCCTAGCCCAGCCCTGCCCTCAGCCCAGCCCCAGCCCCAGCCCAGCCCTGAATTCAGCCCAGGCCCAGCCCTAGACCAGCCCTGCCCTCAGCCACAGCCCCAGCCCCAGACCTGCCCCAGTCCCTGCCCCAGCCCAGTCCTGGTCCCAGCACAGCCCCTGCCCTGCCCCAGCCCCAGCCCCAGCCCCAGCCCCAGCCCTGCGCCAGCCCAAGGCCCAGCCTCCAGCCTAGTCCTGCCCTAGCCCCGGCCCCAGCCCCAGCTCCAGCCCCAGCCCCAGCCCTGCCCCAGCCCAGCCCCAGTCCTGGACCAAGCCCCAGCCCCAGCCCTGCCCCAGCCCAGCCCCCAGCCCTGGACCCAGCCCCAGCTCCAGCCCTGCACCAGCCCAGCCCCAGCGCCAGCCCAGCCCCATCCCAGCCCCAGCCCTGGACCCAGCCCAGCCCCAGCCCCAGCCCCAGCACAGCCCCAGCCCCGGCCCCAGCCCCAGCCCCTGCCCAGGCCCACTCCCACTCCCAGACCAGCCCCACCCTCAGCCCCAGCCCAGCCCCAACCCCAGCCCTGCCCCAGCCCAGCCCCAGCCCTGGACCCAGCCCAGCCCCAGCCCCAGCCCTGGCCCAAACCCCAGCCACAGAACTGGCCCCAGCCACAGCCCCAGACCAGCCCCAGCCCTGGACCCAGCCCAGCCCCAGCCCCAGCCCAGCCTCAGCCCCGGCCCCAGCCCTGCCCCAGCCCCAGCCCTAGTCCAGCCCTGCCCCCGGCCCCAGCCCCAGCCCCATCCTCGGTCCTAGCCCCACCCTCGGCCCCAGCCCAGCCCCAGCCCTAGCCCAGCCCAGCCACAGCTACAGCCCAGCCCCAGCCCTGGACCCAGCCCAGCCCCAGCCACAGCCGAGCCTCCAGCCCAGTCCTGCTTCAGCACCGGCCCCAACCCAGCCCCAGCCCAGCCCTAGACTTGGTTCCAGCCCTGACCCCAGCCCTGCCCTCAGCCCAGCCTCAGCCAGGCCCCAGCCCTGCCCCAGCCCAGCCCCAGCCCCTGCCCTGGACCCAGCCCCGGCTCCAGTCCCCGCCCCAGCCCAGCCCAGAACCCAGCCACAGCCCTGCCCCAGCCCCAGCCCCAGCCCAGCCCTACCCTCACGCCCTAGCCCCAGCCCCAGCTACAGCCCTGCCCTTGACTTGGTTCCAGCCCCGACCCCAGCCCTGCCCCCAGCCCAGCCCCAGCCCCAGCCGAGCCCAGCCCCAGCCCTGGACCCATCCCCAGCCCCAGCCCTGGACCCAGCCCAGCCCCAGCCCCAGCCCAGGCCCCAGCCCAGCCCTAGCGCAGCCCTGTTCCAGCCCCAGCCCTGCCCCAGCCCCAGACCCAGCCCAGCCCAGCCCCAGCCCCAGCCCCAGCCCCAGCCCTGCGCCAGCCCAAGGCCCAGCCTCCAGCCTAGTCCTGCCCTAGCCCCGGCCCCAGCCCCAGCTCCAGCCCCAGCCCCAGCCCTGCCCCAGCCCAGCCCCAGTCCTGGACCAAGCCCCAGCCCCAGCCCTGCCCCAGCCCAGCCCCAGCCCCGGACCCAGCCCCAGCCCCAACCCTGCCCCAGCCAGCCCCAGTCCTGGACCCAGCCCCAGCCCCAGCCCTGGACCCAGCCCCAGCCCCAGCCCTGCACCAGCCCAGCCCCAGCCCCAGCCCTGGACCCAGCCCCAGCCCCAGCCCTGCCCCAGCCAGCCCCAGCCCTGGACCCAGCCACAGCCCCAGCCCTGCCCCAGCCCAGCCCCAGCCCTGGACCCAGCCCCAGCTCCAGCCCCAGCCCCAGCCCTGCCCCAGCCCAGCCCCAGTCCTGGACCAAGCCCCAGCCCCAGCCCTGCCCCAGCCCCAGCCCCAGCCCAGGCCCCAGCCCAGCCCTAGCGCAGCCCTGTTCCAGCCCCAGCCCTGCCCCAGCCCCAGCCCCAGCCCAGCCCCAGCCCCAGCCCCAGCCCTGCGCCAGCCCAAGGCCCAGCCTCCAGCCTAGTCCTGCCCTAGCCCCGGCCCCAGCCCCAGCTCCAGCCCCAGCCCCAGCCCTGCCCCAGCCCAGCCCCAGTCCTGGACCCAGCCCCAGCCCCAGCCCTGCCCCAGCCCAGCCCCCAGCCCTGGACCCAGCCCCAGCTCCAGCCCTGCACCAGCCCAGCCCCAGCGCCAGCCCAGCCCCATCCCAGCCCCAGCCCTGGACCCAGCCCAGCCCCAGCCCCAGCCCCAGCACAGCCCCAGCCCCGGCCCCAGCCCCAGCCCCTGCCCAGGCCCACTCCCACTCCCAGACCAGCCCCACCCTCAGCCCCAGCCCAGCCCCAACCCCAGCCCTGCCCCAGCCCAGCCCCAGCCCTGGACCCAGCCCAGCCCCAGCCCCAGCCCTGGCCCAAACCTCAGCCACAGAACTGGCCCCAGCCACAGCCCCAGACCAGCCCCAGCCCTGGACCCAGCCCAGCCCCAGCCCCAGCCCAGCCTCAGCCCCGGCCCCAGCCCTGCCCCAGCCCCAGCCCTAGTCCAGCCCTGCCCCCGGCCCCAGCCCCAGCCCCATCCTCGGTCCTAGCCCCACCCTCGGCCCCAGCCCAGCCCCAGCCCTAGCCCAGCCCAGCCACAGCTACAGCCCAGCCCCAGCCCTGGACCCAGCCCAGCCCCAGCCACAGCCGAGCCTCCAGCCCAGTCCTGCTTCAGCACCGGCCCCAACCCAGCCCCAGCCCAGCCCTAGACTTGGTTCCAGCCCTGACCCCAGCCCTGCCCCAGCCCCTGCCCTGGACCCAGCCCCGGCTCCAGTCCCCGCCCCAGCCCAGCCCAGAACCCAGCCACAGCCCTGCCCTCAGCCCAGCCCCAGCCCCAGCCCAGCCCTGCCCTCAGCCCAGGCCCAGCCCTAGACCAGCCCTGCCCTCAGCCACAGCCCCAGCCCCAGACCTGCCCCAGTCCCTGCCCCAGCCCAGTCCTGGTCCCAGCCCAGCCCCTGCCCTGCCCCAGCCCCAGCCCTAGCCCAGCCCTACCCTCAGGCCCTAGCCCCAGCCCCAGCTACAGCCCTGCCCTAGACTTGGTTCCAGCCCTGACCCCAGCCATGCCCTCAGCCCAGCCTCAGCCAGGCCCCAGCCCTGCCGCAGCCCAGCCCCAGCCCCTGCCCTGGACCCAGCCCCAGTCGCAGCCCTGGCCCCAGCCTAGACCCTAGCCCAGCCTTAGCCTTGGCTCCAGTCCCCGCCCCAGCCCAGCCCAGAACCCAGCCACAGCCCTGCCCCAGCCCCAGCCCTAGCCCAGCCCTGCCCTCAGCCCAGCCCCAGCCCCAGCCCAGGCCTGACCTCAGCCCAGGCCCAGCCCTAGACCAGCCCTGCCCTCAGCCACAGCCCCAGCCCCAGACCTGCTCCAGTCCCTGCCCCAGCCCAGTCCTGGTCCCAGCACAGCCCCTGCCCTGCCCCAGCCCCAGCCCCAGCCCCAGCCCTGCGCCAGCCCAAGGCCCAGCCTCCAGCCTAGTCCTGCCCTAGCCCCGGCCCCAGCCCCAGCTCCAGCCCCAGCCCCAGCCCTGCCCCAGCCCAGCCCCAGTCCTGGACCCAGCCCCAGCCCTAGCCCTGCCCCAGCCCAGCCCCCAGCCCTGGACCCACCCCAGCTCCAGCCCTGCACCAGCCCAGCCCCAGCGCCAGCCCAGCCCCATCCCAGCCCCAGCCCTGGACCCAGCCCAGCCCCAGCCCCAGCCCTGCCCCAGCCCAGCCCCAGTCCTGGACCCAGCCCCAGCCCCAGCCCTGCCCCAGCCCAGCCCCCAGCCCTGGACCCAGCCCCAGCTCCAGCCCTGCACCAGCCCAGCCCCAGCGCCAGCCCAGCCCCATCCCAGCCCCAGCCCTAGCCCAGCCCTACCCTCAGGCCCTAGCCCCAGCCCCAGCTACAGCCCTGCCCTTGACTTGGTTCCAGCCCCGACCCCAGCCCTGCCCCCAGCCCAGCCCCAGCCCCAGCCGAGCCCAGCCCCAGCCCTGGACCCATCCCCAGCCCCAGCCCTGGACCCAGCCCAGCCCCAGCCCCAGCCCAGGCCCCAGCCCAGCCCTAGCGCAGCCCTGTTCCAGCCCCAGCCCTGCCCCAGCCCCAGACCCAGCCCAGCCCAGCCCCAGCCCCAGCCCCAGCCCCAGCCCTGCGCCAGCCCAAGGCCCAGCCTCCAGCCTAGTCCTGCCCTAGCCCCGGCCCCAGCCCCAGCTCCAGCCAAAGCCCCAGCCCTGCCCCAGCCCAGCCCCAGTCCTGGACCAAGCCCCAGCCCCAGCCCTGCTCCAGCCCAGCCCCAGCCCTGGACCCAGCCCCAGCCCCAGCCCTGCCCCAGCCAGCCCCAGCCCTGGACCCAGCCCCAGCCCCAGCCCTGCCCCAGCCCAGCCCCAGCCCTGGACCCAGCCCCAGCTCCAGCCCCAGCCTCAGCCCTGCCCCAGCCCAGCCCCAGTCCTGGACCAAGCCCCAGCCCCAGCCCTGCCCCAGCCCAGCCCCAGCCCCGGACCCAGCCCCAGCCCCAACCCTGCCCCAGCCAGCCCCAGTCCTGGACCCAGCCCCAGCCCCAGCCCTGGACCCAGCCCCAGCCCCAGCCCTGCACCAGCCCAGCCCCAGCCCCAGCCCTGGACCCAGCCCCAGCCCCAGCCCTGCCCCAGCCAGCCCCAGCCCTGGACCCAGCCACAGCCCCAGCCCTGCCCCAGCCCAGCCCCAGCCCTAGACCCAGCCCCAGCTCCAGCCCCAGCCCCAGCCCTGCCCCAGCCCAGCCCCAGTCCTGGACCAAGCCCCAGCCCCAGCCCTGCCCCAGCCCCAGCCCCAGCCCAGGCCCCAGCCCAGCCCTAGCGCAGCCCTGTTCCAGCCCCAGCCCTGCCCCAGCCCCAGCCCCAGCCCAGCCCCAGCCCCAGCCCCAGCCCTGCGCCAGCCCAAGGCCCAGCCTCCAGCCTAGTCCTGCCCTAGCCCCGGCCCCAGCCCCAGCTCCAGCCCCAGCCTCAGCCCTGCCCCAGCCCAGCCCCAGTCCTGGACCCAGCCCCAGCCCCAGCCCTGCTCCAGCCCAGCCCCAGCCCTGGACCCAGCCCCAGCCCCAGCCCTGCCCCAGCCAGCCCCAGCCCTGGACCCAGCCACAGCCCCAGCCCTGCCCCAGCCCAGCCCCAGCCCTGGACCCAGCCCCAGCTCCAGCCCCAGCCCCAGCCCTGCCCCAGCCCAGCCCCAGTCCTGGACCAAGCCCCAGCCCCAGCCCTGCCCCAGCCCAGCCCCAGCCCCGGACCCAGCCCCAGCCCCAACCCTGCCCCAGCCCTGGACCCAGCCCCAGCCCCAGCCCTGCACCAGCCCAGCCCCAGCCCCAGCCTTGCCCCAGCACAGCACCAGCCCTGGACCCAGCCCCAGCCCCAGCCCTGCCCCAGCCCAGCCCCAGCCCTGGACCCAGCCCCAGCTCCAGCCCTGCCCCAGCCCAGCCCCAGCCCTGAACCCAGCCCCAGCCCCAGCCCTGGACCCAGCCCCAGCCTCTGCCCCAGCCCCAGCCCAGACCAAGCACAGCCCCAGAACTAGCCCCTGCTGAAGCCCCAGCCCTGCGCCAGCCCAGCCCCAGGCCTGGACCCAGCCCCTGCCCTGGACCCAGCCCCAGCCCTACCCCAGCCCCAGCCCAGCCCCAGCCACCGCCCAGCCCCAGCCCTGGACCCCAGCCTCAGGCCCAGCACTGCCCCGGCCCCAGCCCCAGCTCCAGCCCCAGCCCCAGCCCTGCCCCAGCCCAGCCCCAGTCCTGGACCAAGCCCCAGCCCCAGCCCTGCCCCAGCCCAGCCCCAGCCCTGGACCCAGCCCCAGCCCCAGCCCTGCCCCAGCCCAGCCCCAGCCCTTGACCCAGCCCCAGCTCCAGCCCCAGCCCCAGCCCTGCCCCAGCACAGCCCCAGCCCAGGACCCCGCCCCAGCCCCGGCCCTGACCCAGCCCAGCCCCAGTCCTGGACCAAGCCCCAGCCCCAGCCCTGCACCAGCCCAGCCCCAGCCCTGGACCCAGCCCCAGCTGCAGCCCTGCACCAGCCCAGCCCCAGCCCCAGCCCTAACCCAGCCCCAGCCCCAGCCAAGCCCTGCCCTCAGCCCAGGCCCAGCCCTAGCCCAGCCCTGCCCTCAGCCCAGCCCCAGCCCCAGCCCAGCCCTGCCCTCAGCCCAGGCCCAGCCCTAGACCAGCCCTGCCCTCAGCTACAGCCCCAGACCCAGACCTGCCCCAGTCCCTGCCCCAGCCCAGTCCTGGTCCCAGCCCAACCCCTGCCCTGCCCCAGCCCCAGCCCTGGACCCAAGCCTCGGGCCCAGCCCGGTCCCAGCCCAGCCCCAGCACTAGCCACTGCCCTGGCCCCAGCCCCAGCCCCAGCCCAGAACCCAGCCCAGCCTCAGCCCCGGCCGCAGCCCTAGAACTAGCCCAGCCCTGCCCTCAGCCCAGCCCCAGACCTGGCCCAGCCCAGCCCCCAGCCCAGCCCCACCCACGGCCCCAGCCCCGGCCCCAGCCCAGCCCCCGCCCTGCCCCAGCCCCAGGCCTGCACCGAACCCAGCCCCAGCCCTGGCCCCTACCCCAGCCCCAGCCCTAGCCCCTGCCCTGGACCCAGCCCCAGCCCTAACCCAGCCCCAGCCCAGCCCCACCCACGGCCCCATCCTCGGCTCCAGCCCAGCCCTAGCCCCAGCCCCAGCCCTAGCCCCACCCTCAGCCCCAGCCCAGCCCTGGACCCAGCCCCAGCCCCAGCCTCGACCCAGCCCAGCCCCAGCTCAGGCCCCAGCCCTGTCCCCAGCCCCAGCCTCTGCCCGAGCCACAGTCCTGCCTCATCCCAGACCCCATCCCCAGCCTCGACCCAGCCCAGCCCCTGCCCCGACCCCAGCCCTGCCCCCAGCCCATCCCTGCCCCCAGCTGAGCCCCGGCCCCAGCCCCTACCCCTGCCCCAACCCGGCCCCAGGCCAAGGCCCAGCCTCCAGCCTAGTTCTGCCCCATCCCCAGCCCCAGCCCAGCCCTGGCCCCAGCCCCAGCCCTGCCCCAACCCCAGCCCCAGCCCTGGCCCCAGACTCGGCCCCAGCCCCGCCCCAGCCCTGTCCCCAGTCCCTTCCCTGCACCAGCCCTACCCCAGCCCATTCCCGGTCCCAGCCCAGGGCCAGCCCTGCCCCAGCCCCAACCCCAGCACAGCCCCACCCAGCCCCAGCCCCAGCCGAGGCCCCATCCCTGGCCCAGCCTTCAACCCAGCCTCAGCCCCATCCCTGCCCTCAGCCCCAGCCCCAGCCCAGCCACAGCCCTTCCCCAGCCCCAGCCCCAGACCAGGCCGCAGCCCAGCGCTAGCCCAGCCCTGCCCCCAGCCCCAGCCCCGGCCCCAACCTCAGTGCCAGCCCTGCTCCCAGACCCGACCCCCCCCCCCATCCCTAGCCCTACCCAGCCCTGCCCCAGCCACGGGCCCAGCCCTGCCCCAGGCCCAGCCCAGAACCCAGTCCAGGCCCAACCTCAGCCCCAGTCCTGCCCCAGCCCCAGTCCTGCCCCAGCCCTGGCCCCAGCCCTAGCCCCAGCCCTGCCCAAGACTTGGTTACAGCCCCAGCCCCAGCCCTGTCCCAGCCCAGCCCCAGCCCCAGCCCTACTCCAGCCCTGCCCCAGCCTCGGCCCCAGCCCCAGCCCCAGACCCAGCCCTGACCCAGCCCAGCCCCAGCCCTGGACCCAGCCCCAGCCCCAGCCCTGGACCCAGCCCAGCCCCAGCCCCAGCCCCGGCCTCAGCCCCAGCCCCAGCCCCAGCCCCAGCCCAGCCCCAGCCTCGGGCCTAGCCCAGCCCCTGCACTGGACCCAGCCCCAGCCCCAGCCCCAGCCCCGGCCCTGGACCCAGCCCCAGCCCTAACCCAGCCCCAGCCCAGCCCCACCCACGGCCCCATCCCCGGCTCCAGCCCAGCCCTAGCCCCTGCCCTGGACCCAGCCCCTGCCCAAGCCCTGTCCCAGTCCCTACCCCAGCCCCAGCCCCAGCCCCAACCATGGCCCCAGCCCCGGCCCCAGCCCAGCCCTAGCGCAGCCCTGTTCCAGCCCCCACCCTGCCCCAGCCCCAGCCCCAGACCAGCCCTAGCCCCAGACCAGCCCCAGCCCCAGCCCCAGCCCTGCGCCAGCCCAAGGCCCAGCCTCCAGCCTAGTCCTGCCCTAGCCCCGGCCCCAGCCCCAGCTCCAGCCCCAGCCCCAGCCCTGCCCCAGGCCAGCCCCAGTCCTGGACCCAGCCCCAGCCCCAGCCCTGCCCCAGCCCAGCCCCCAGCCCTGGACCCAGCCCCAGCTCCAGCCCTGCACCAGCCCAGCCCCAGCCCCAGCCCCAGCCCAGCCCCAGCCCTGGACCCAGCCCAGCCCCAGCCCCAGCACAGCCCCAGCCCCGGCCCCAGCCCCAGCCCCTGCCCAGGCCCACTCCCAGACCAGCCCCACCCTCAGCCCCAGCCCAGCCCCAACCCCAGCCCTGCCCCAGCCCAGCCCCAGCCCTGGACCCAGCCCAGCCCCAGCCCCAGCCCTGGCCCAAACCCCAGCCACAGAACTGGCCCCAGCCACAGCCCCAGACCAGCCCCAGCCCTGGACCCAGCCCAGCCCCAGCCCCAGCCCAGCCTCAGCCCCGGCCCCAGCCCTGCCCCAGCCCCAGCCCTAGTCCAGCCCTGCCCCCAGCCCCAGCCCCAGCCCCAGCCCCATCCTCGGTCCTAGCCCCACCCTCGGCCCCAGCCTAGCCCCAGCCCTAGCCCAGCCCTGCCCTCAGCCCAGCCCCAGCCCCAGCCCAGCCCTGCCCTCAGCCCAGGCCCAGCCCTAGACCAGCCCTGCCCTCAGCCACAGCCCCAGCCCCAGACCTGCCCCAGTCCCTGCCCCAGCCCAGTCCTGGTCCCAGCCCAGCCCCTGCCCTGCCCCAGCCCCAGCCCTAGCCCAGCCCTACCCTCACGCCCTAGCCCCAGCCCCAGCTAGAGCCCTGCCCTTGACTTGGTTCCAGCCCCGACCCCAGCCCTGCCCCCAGCCCAGCGCCAGCCCCAGCCGAGCCCAGCCCCAGCCCTGGACCCATCCCCAGCCCCAGCCCTGGACCCATCCCAGCCCCAGCCCCAGCCCTGGCCCCAGCCCCAGCCCTAACCCAGCCCCAGCCCAGCCCCACCCACGGCCCCATCCTCGGCTCCAGCCCAGCCCTAGCCCCTGCCCTGGACCCAGCCCCTGCCCAAGCCCTGTCCCAGTCCCTACCCCAGCCCCAGCCCCAACCCCAGCCCCAACCCAGGCCCCAGCCCAGGCCCCAGCCCAGCCCTAGCACAGCCCTGTTCCAGCCCCCGCCCTGCCCCAGCCCCAGCCCCAGCCCTGCGCCAGCCCAAGACCCAGCGTCCAGCCTAGTCCTGCCCTAGCCCCGGCCCCAGCCCCAGCTCCAGCCCCAGCCCCAGCCCTGCCCCAGCCCAGCCCCAGTCCTGGACCAAGCCCCAGCCCCAGCCCTGCCACAGCCCAGACCAAGCCATGGACCCAGCCCCAGCTCCACCCCTGCACCAGCCCAGCCCCAGCCCCAGCCCTGCCCCAGCCCAGCCCCAGCCCTGGACCCAGACCCAGCCCCAGCCCCAGCCCTGGCCCAAACCCCAGCCACAGAACTGGCCCCAGCCACAGCCCCAGACCAGCCCCAGCCCTGGACCCAGCCCAGCCCCAGCCCCAGCCCAGCCTCAGCCCCGGCCCCAGCCCTGCCCCAGCCCCAGCCCTAGTCCAGCCCTGCCCCCAGCCCCAGCCCTAGCCCCATCCTCAGTCCTAGCCCCACCCTCGGCCCCAGCCCAGCCCCAGCCCTAGCCCAGCCCTGCCCTCAGACCAGCCCCAGCCCCAGCCCAGCCCTGACCTCAGCCCAGGCCCAGCCCTAGACCAGCCCTGCCCTCAGCCACAGCCCCAGCCCCAGACCTGCCCCAGTCCCTGCCCCAGCCCAGTCCTGGTCCCAGCCCAGCCCCTGCCCTGCCCCAGCCCCAGCCCTAGCCCAGCCCTACCCTCACGCCCTAGCCCCAGCCCCAGCTACAGCCCTGCCCTTGACTTGGTTCCAGCCCCAACCCCAGCCCTGCCCCCAGCCCAGCCCCAGCCCCAGCCGAGCCCAGCCTCAGCCCTGGACCCATCCCCAGCCCCAGCCCTGGACCCATCCCAGCCCCAGCCCCAGCCCTGGCCCCAGCCCCAGCCCTGCCCCAGCCCAGCCCCAGCCTCGGGCCTAGCCCAGCCCCTGCACTGGACCCAGCCCCAGCCCCAGCCCCAGCCCCGGCCCTGGACCCAGCCCCAGCCCTAACCCAGCCCCAGCCCAGCCCCACCCACGGCCCCATCCTCGGCTCCAGCCCAGCCCTAGCCCCTGCCCTGGACCCAGCCCAGCCCCAGCCACAGCCGAGCCTCCAGCCCAGTCCTGCTTCAGCACCGGCCCCAACCCAGCCCCAGCCCAGCCCTAGACTTGGTTCCAGCCCTGACCCCAGCCCTGCCCTCAGCCCAGCCTCAGCCAGGGCCCAGCCCTGCCCCAGCCCAGCCCCAGCCCCTGCCCTGGACCCAGCCCCGGCTCCAGTCCCCGCCCCAGCCCAGCCCAGAACCCAGCCCAGCCCTGCCCTCAGCCCAGCCCCAGCCCCAGCCCAGCCCTGCCCTCAGCCCAGGCCCAGCCCTAGACCAGCCCTGCCCTCAGCCACAGCCCCAGCCCCAGACCTGCCCCAGTCCCTGCCCCAGCCCAGTCCTGGTCCCAGCCCAGCCCCTGCCCTGCCCCAGCCCCAGCCCTAGCCCAGCCCTACCCTCAGGCCCTAGCCCCAGCCCCAGCTACAGCCCTGCCCTTGACTTGGTTCCAGCCCCGACCCCAGCCCTGCCCCCAGCCCAGCGCCAGCCCCAGCCGAGCCCAGCCCCAGCCCAGCCCCATCCCCAGCCCCAGCCCTGGCCCCATCCCAGCCCCAGCCCTGGCCCCAGCCCCAGCCCTGCCCCAGCCCCAGCCCCAGCCCCGGACCTGGACCCAGCCCCAGCCCTAACCCAGCCCCAGCCCAGCCCCACCCACGGCCCCATCCTCGGCTCCAGCCCAGCCCTAGCCCCTGCCCTGCACCCAGCCCCTGCCCAAGCCCTGTCCCAGTCCCTACCCCAGCCCCAGCCCCAACCCCAGCCCCAACCCAGGCCCCAGCCCAGGCCCCAGCCCAGCCCTAGCGCAGCCCTGTTCCAGCCCCAGCCCTGCCCCAGCCCCAGCCCCAGCCCAGCCCCAGCCCCAGCCCCAGCCCCAGCCCTGCGCCAGCCCAAGGCCCAGCCTCCAGCCTAGTCCGGCCCTAGCCCCGGCCGCAGCCCCAGCTCCAGCCAAAGCCCCAGCCCTGCCCCAGCCCAGCCCCAGTCCTGGACCAAGCCCCAGCCCCAGCCCTGCTCCAGCCCAGCCCCAGCCCTGGACCCAGCCCCAGCCCCAGCCCTGCCCCAGCCCAGCCCCAGCCCTGGACCCAGCCCCAACCCTGGCCCCAGCCCAGGCCCCAGCCCAGCCCTAGCGCAGCCCTGTTCCAGCCCCTGCTCTGCCCCAGCCCCAGCCCCAGCCCAGCCCCAGCCCCAGCCCCAGCCCTGCCCCAGCCCAGCCCCAGCCCTGGACCCAGCCCAGCCCCAGCCCCAGCCCAGCCTCAGCCCCGGCCCCAGCGCTGCCCCAGCCCCACCCCTAGCCTAGCCCTGCCCCAGCCCAGCCCCAGCCCTGCCCCAGCCCCAGCCCTCGTCCAGCCCTGCCCCCAGCCCCAGCCCCATCCTCGGTCCTAGCCCCACCCTCGGCCCCAGCCCAGCCCCAGCCCTAGCCCAGCCCAGCCACAGCTACAGCCCCAGCCCCCGCCCTGGACCCAGCCCAGCCACAGCCACAGCCGAGCCTCCAGCCCAGTCCTGCTTCAGCACCGGCCCCAACCCAGCCCCAGCCCAGCCCTAGACTTGGTTCCAGCCCTGACCCCAGCCCTGCCCTCAGCCCAGCCTCAGCCAGGCCCCAGCCCTGCCCCAGCCCAGCCCCAGCCCCTGCCCTGGACCCAGCCCCAGCTCCAGTCCCCGCCCCAGCCCAGCCCAGAACCCAGCCACAGCCCTGCCCCAGCCCCAGCCCTAGCCCAGCCCTGCCCTCAGCCCAGCCCCAGCCCCAGCCCAGCCCTGCCCTCAGCCCAGGCCCAGCCCTAGACCAGCCCTGCCCTCAGCCACAGCCCCAGCCCCAGACCTGCCCCAGTCCCTGCCCCAGCCCAGTCCTGGTCCCCAGCCCAGCCCCCTGCCCTGCCCCAGCCCCAGCCCTAGCCCAGCCCTACCCTCAGGCCCTAGCCCCAGCCCCAGCTACAGCCGTGCCCTTGACTTGGTTCCAGCCCCGACCCCAGCCCTGCCCCCAGCCCAGCGCCAGCCCCCAGCCGAGCCCAGCCCCAGCCCTGGACCCAGCCCCAGCCCCAGCCCTGGACCCATCCCAGCCCCATCCCCAGCCCAGGCCCCAGCCCAGCCCTAGCGCAGCCCTGTTCCAGCCCCAGCCCTGCCCCAGCCCCCAGCCCCAGCCCAGCCCCAGCCCCAGCCCCAGCCCCAGCCCCCAGCCCTGCGCCAGCCCAAGGCCAGCCTCCAGCCTAGTCCGGCCCTAGCCCCGGCCGCAGCCCCAGCTCCAGCCAAAGCCCCAGCCCTGCCCCAGCCCAGCCCCAGTCCTGGACCAAGCCCCAGCCCCAGCCCTGCTCCAGCCCCAGCCCCAGCCCTGGACCCAGCCCCAGCCCAGCCCCAGCCCTGCCCAGCCCAGCCCCAGCCCTGGACCCAGCCCCAGCTCCAGCCCCAGCCCCAGCCCTGCCCCAGCCCAGCCCCAGTCCTGGACCAAGCCCCAGCCCCAGCCCTGCCCCAGCCCAGCCCCAGCCCCGGACCCAGCCCCAGCCCCAACCCTGCCCCAGCCAGCCCCAGCCCTGGACCCAGCCCCAGCCCCAGCCCTGTCCCAGCCCAGCCCCAGCCCCAGCCCTACTCCAGCCCTGCCCCAGCCTCGGCCCCAGCCCAGCCCCAGACCCAGCCCTGACCCAGCCCAGCCCCAGCCCTGGACCCAGCCCCAGACCCAGCCCTGGACCCAGCCCAGCCCCAGCCCCAGCCCCAGCCCCAGCCCTGCCCCAGCCCAGCCCCCAGCCTCGGGCCTAGCCCAGCCCCTGCACTGGACCCAGCCCCAGCCCCAGCCCCGGCCCTGGACCCAGCCCCAGCCCTAACCCAGCCCCAGCCCAGCCCCCACCCACGGCCCCATCCCCGGCTCCAGCCCAGCCCTAGCCCCTGCCCTGGACCCAGCCCCTGCCCAAGCCCTGTCCCAGTCCCTACCCCAGCCCCAGCCCCAGCCCCAACCATGGCCCCAGCCTCGGCCCCCAGCCCAGCCCTAGTGCAGCCCTGTTCCAGCCCCCACCCTGCCCCAGCCTCAGCCCCAGACCAGCCCCAGCCCCAGCCCCAGCCCTGCGCCAGCCCAAGCCCAGCCTCCAGCCTAGTCCTGCCCTAGCCCCCGGCCCAGCCCCAGCTCCAGCCCCAGCCCCAGCCCTGCCCCAGCCCAGCCCCAGTCCTGGACCCAGCCCCAGCCCCAGCCCTGCCCCAGCCCAGCCCCCAGCCCTGGACCCAGCCCCAGCTCCAGCCCTGCACCAGCCCAGCCCCAGCCCCAGCCCCAGCCCAGCCCCAGTCCTGGACCCAGCCCAGCCCCAGCCCCAGCACAGCCCCAGCCCCGGCCCCAGCCCAGCCCCAGCCCTAGCCCAGCCCAGCCACAGCTACAGCCCAGCCCCAGCCCTGGACCCAGCCCAGCCCCAGCCACAGCCGAGCCTCCAGCCCAGTCCTGCTTCAGCACCGGCCCCAACCCAGCCCCAGCCCAGCCCTAGACTTGGTTCCAGCCCTGACCCCAGCCCTGCCCTCAGCCCAGCCTCAGCCAGGCCCCAGCCCTGCCCCAGCCCAGCCCCAGCCCCTGCCCTGGACCCAGCCCCGGCTCCAGTCCCCGCCCCAGCCCAGCCCAGAACCCAGCCCAGCCCTGCCCTCAGCCCAGCCCCAGCCCCAGCCCAGCCCTGCCCTCAGCCCAGGCCCAGCCCTAGACCAGCCCTGCCCTCAGCCACAGCCCCAGCCCCAGACCTGCCCCAGTCCCTGCCCCAGCCCAGTCCTGGTCCCAGCCCAGCCCCTGCCCTGCCCCAGCCCCAGCCCTAGCCCAGCCCTACCCTCAGGCCCTAGCCCCAGCCCCAGCTACAGCCCTGCCCTTGACTTGGTTCCAGCCCCGACCCCAGCCCTGCCCCCAGCCCAGCGCCAGCCCCAGCCGAGCCCAGCCCCAGCCCTGGACCCATCCCCAGCCCCAGCCCTGGACCCATCCCAGCCCCAGCCCCAGCCCTGGCCCCAGCCCCAGCCCTGCCCCAGCCCCAGCCCCAGCCCCGGACCTGGACCCAGCCCCAGCCCTAACCCAGCCCCAGCCCAGCCCCACCCACGGCCCCATCCTCGGCTCCAGCCCAGCCCTAGCCCCTGCCCTGGACCCAGCCCCTGCCCAAGCCCTGTCCCAGTCCCTACCCCAGCCCCAGCCCCAACCCAGGCCCCAGCCCAGGCCCTAGCCCAGCCCTAGCGCAGCCCTGTTCCAACCCCCGCCCTGCCCCAGCCCCAGCCCCAGCCCTGCGCCAGCCCAAGGCCCAGCCTCCAGCCTAGTCCTGCCCTAGCCCCGGCCCCAGCCCCAGCTCCAGCCCCAGCCCCAGCCCTGCCCCAGCCCAGACCCAGCCATGGACCCAGCCCCAGGTCCAGCCGTGCACCAGCCCAGCCCCAGCCCAGCCCCAGCCCTGGACCCAGCCCCAGCCCCAGCCCTGCCCCAGCCCAGCCCCAGCCCTGGACCCAGCCCCTGCCCCAGCCCTGTCCCAGTCCCTACCCCAGCCCCAGCCCCAGCCCCAACCCTGGCCGCAGCCCAGGCCCCAGCCCAGCCCTAGCGCAGCCCTGTTCCAGCCCCCGCCCTGCCCCAGCCCCAGCCCCAGCCCAGCCCCAGCCCCAGCCCCAGCCCTGCCCCAGCCCAGCCCCAGCCCTGGACCCAGCCCAGCCCCAGCCCCAGCCCAGCCTCAGCCCCGGCCCCAGCGCTGCCCCAGCCCCACCCCTAGCCTAGCCCTGCCCCAGCCCAGCCCCAGCCCTGCCCCAGCCCCAGCCCTCGTCCAGCCCTGCCCCCAGCCCCAGCCCCATCCTCGGTCCTAGCCCCACCCTCGGCCCCAGCCCAGCCCCAGCCCTAGCCCAGCCCAGCCACAGCTACAGCCCAGCCCCCGCCCTGGACCCAGCCCAGCCACAGCCACAGACGAGCCTCCAGCCCAGTCCTGCTTCAGCACCGGCCCCAACCCAGCTCCAGCCCAGCCCTAGACTTGGTTCCAGCCCTGACCCCAGCCCTGCCCTCAGCCCAGCCTCAGCCAGGCCCCAGCCCTGCCCCAGCCCAGCCCCAGCCCCTGCCCTGGACCCAGCCCCGGCTCCAGTCCCCGCCCCAGCCCAGCCCAGAACCCAGCCACAGCCCTGCCCCAGCCCCAGCCCTAGCCCAGCCCTGCCCTCAGCCCAGCCCCAGCCCCAGCCCAGCCCTGCCCTCAGCCCAGGCCCAGCCCTAGACCAGCCCTGCCCTCAGCCACAGCCCCAGCCCCAGACCTGCCCCAGTCCCTGCCCCAGCCCAGTCCTGGCCCCAGCCCAGCCCCTGCCCTGCCCCAGCCCCAGCCCTAGCCCAGCCCTACCCTCAGGCCCTAGCCCCAGCCCCAGCTACAGCCCTGCCCTTGACTTGGTTCCAGCCCTGACCCCAGCCCTGGCCCCAGCCCAGCCCCAGCCCCAGCCGAGCCCACCCACAGCCCTGGACCCATCCCCAGCCCCAGCCCTGGACCCAGCCCAGCCCCAGCCCCAGCCCAGGCCCCAGCCCAGCCCTAGCGCAGCCCTGTTCCAGCCCCAGCCCTGCCCCAGCCCCAACCCCAGCCCAGCCCCAGCCCCAGCCCCAGCCCCAGCCCCAGCCCAGCGCCAGCCCAAGGCCCAGCCTCCAGCCTAGTCCTGCCCTAGCCCCGGCCCCAGCCCCAGCTCCAGCCAAAGCCCCAGCCCTGCTCCAGCCCAGCCCCAGCCCTGGACCCAGCCCCAGCCCCAGCCCTGCCCCAGCCAGCCCCAGCCCTGGACCCAGCCCCAGCCCCAGCCCTGCTCCAGCCCAGCCCCAGCCCTGGACCCAGCCCCAGCTCCAGCCCCAGCCCCAGCCCTGCCCCAGCCCAGCCCCAGTCCTGGACCAAGCCCCAGCCCCAGCCCTGCACCAGCCCAGCCCCAGCCCTGGACCCAGCCCCAGCCCCAGCCCTGTCCCAGCCCAGCCCCAGCCCCAGCCCTACTCCAGCCCTGCCCCAGCCTCGGCCCCAGCCCAGCCCCAGACCCAGCCCTGACCCAGCCCAGCCCCAGCCCTGGACCCAGCCCCAGACCCAGCCCTGGACCCAGCCCAGCCCCAGCCCCAGCCCCGGCCTCAGCCCCAGCCCCAGCCCCAGCCCCAGCCCTGCCCCAGCCCAGCCCCAGCCTCGGGCCTAGCCCAGCCCCTGCACTGGACCCAGCCCCAGCCCCAGCCCCGGCCCTGGACCCAGCCCCAGCCCTAACCCAGCCCCAGCCCAGCCCCACCCACGGCCCCATCCCCGGCTCCAGCCCAGCCCTAGCCCCTGCCCTGGACCCAGCCCCTGCCCAAGCCCTGTCCCAGTCCCTACCCCAGCCCCAGCCCCAGCCCCAACCATGGCCCCAGCCTCGGCCCCAGCCCAGCCCTAGTGCAGCCCTGTTCCAGCCCCCACCCTGCCCCAGCCCCAGCCCCAGACCAGCCCCAGCCCCAGCCCCACCCCTGTGCCAGCCCAAGGCCCAGCCTCCAGCCTAGTCCTGCCCTAGCCCCAGCCCCAGCTCCAGCCCTGCACCAGCCCAGCCCCAGCCCCAGCCCCAGCCCAGCCCCAGCCCTGGACCCAGCCCAGCCCCAGCCCCAGCACAGCCCCAGCCCCGGCCCCAGCCCCAGCCCCTGCCCAGGCCCACTCCCAGACCAGCCCCACCCTCAGCCCCAGCCCAGCCCCAGCCCCAGCCCTGCCCCAGCCCAGCCCCAGCCCTGGACCCAGCCCAGCCCCAGCCCCAGCCCTGGCCCAAACCCCAGCCACAGAACTGGCCCCAGCCACAGCCCCAGACCAGCCCCAGCCCTGGACCCAGCCCAGCCCCAGCCCCAGCCCAGCCTCAGCCCCGGCCCCAGCCCTGCCCCAGCCCCAGCCCTAGTCCAGCCCTGCCCCCAGCCCCAGCCCCAGCCCCATCCTCGGTCCTAGCCCCACCCTCGGCCCCAGCCCAGCCCCAGCCCTGGACCCAGCCCCAGCCCCAGCCCTGTCCCAGCCCAGCCCCAGCCCCAGCCCTACTCCAGCCCTGCCCCAGCCTCGGCCCCAGCCCAGCCCCAGACCCAGCCCTGACCCAGCCCAGCCCCAGCCCTGGACCCAGCCCCAGACCCAGCCCTGGACCCAGCCCAGCCCCAGCCCCAGCCCCGGCCTCAGCCCCAGCCCCAGCCCCAGCCCCAGCCCTGCCCCAGCCCAGCCCCAGCCTCGGGCCTAGCCCAGCCCCTGCACTGGACCCAGCCCCAGCCCCAGCCCCGGCCCTGGACCCAGCCCCAGCCCCAGCCCTGCCCCAGCCGTGCCCTGCCCCAGCCCTGGACCCAGCCCCAGCCCCAGCCCCAGCCCTGGACCCATCCCCAGCCCCAGCCCTGCCCCAGCCGTGCCCTGCCCCAGCCCTGGACCCAGACCCAGCCCCAGCCCTTCCCCAGCCAGCCCCAGCCCTGGACCCAGCCACAGCCCCAGCCCTGCCCCAGCCCAGCCCCAGCCCTGGGCCCAGCCCCAGCTCCAGCCCCAGCCCCAGCCCTGCCCCAGCCCAGCCCCAGTCCTGGACCAAGCCCCAGCCCCAGCCCTGCCCCAGCCCCAGCCCCAGCCCCGGACCCAGCCCCAGCCCCAACCCTGCCCCAGCCAGCCCCAGCCCTGGACCCAGCCCCAGCCCCAGCCCTGCACCAGCCACAGCCCCAGACCCAGCCCTGCCCCAGCACAGCACCAGCCCTGGACCCAGCCCCAGCCCCAGCCCTGCCCCAGCCCAGCCCCAGCCCTGGACCCAGCCCCAGCCCCAGCCCTGCCCCAGCCAGCCCCAGCCCTGGACCCAGCCCCAGCCCCAGCCCTGCCCCATCCAGCCCCAGCCCTGGACCCAGCCACAGCCCCAGCCCTGCCCCAGCCCAGCCCCAGCCCTGGACCCAGCCCCAGCTCCAGCCCCAGCCCCAGCCCTGCTCCAGCCCAGCCCCAGTCCTGGAACAAGCCCCAGCCCCAGCCCTGCCCCAGCCCAGCCCCAGCCCTGGACCCAGCCCCAGCCCCAGCCCTGCACCAGCCCAGCCCCAGCCCCAGCCCTGGACCCAGCCCCAGCCCCAGCCCTGCCCCAGCCAGCCCCAGCCCTGGACCCAGCCCCAGCCTCTGCCCCAGCCCCAGCCCAGACCCAGCACAGCCCCAGAACTAGCCCCTGCTGAAGCCCCAGCCCTGCGCCAGCCCAGCCCCAGGCCTGGACCCAGCCCCTGCCCTGGACCCAGCCCCAGCCCTACCCCAGCCCCAGCCCAGCCCCAGCCACCGCCCAGCCCCAGCCCTGGACCCCAGCCTCAGGCCCAGCACTGCCCCGGCCCCAGCCCCAGCTCCAGCCCCAGCCCCAGCCCTGCCCCAGCCCAGCCCCAGTCCTGGACCAAGCCCCAGCCCCAGCCCTGCCCCAGCCCAGACCCAGCCATGGACCCAGCCCCAGCTCCAGCCCTGCACCAGCCCAGCCCCAGCCCCAGCCCTGCCCCAGCCCAGCCCCAGCCCTGGACCCAGCCCCAGCCCCAGCCCTGCTTCAGCCCAGCCCCAGCCCTTGACCCAGCCCCAGCTCCAGCCCCAGCCCCAGCCCTGCCCCAGCACAGCCCCAGCCCAGGACCCCGCCCCAGCCCCGGCCCTGACCCAGCCCAGCCCCAGTCCTGGACCCAGCCCCAGCTGCAGCCCTGCACCAGCCCAGCCCCAGCCCCAGCCCTAACCCAGCCCCAGCCCCAGCCCAGCCCTGCCCTCAGCCGAGGCCCAGCCCTAGCCCAGCCCTGCCCTCAGCCCAGCCCCAGCCCCAGCCCAGCCCTGCCCTCAGCCCAGGCCCAGCCCTAGACCAGCCCTGCCCTCAGCTACAGCCCCAGACCCAGACCTGCCCCAGTCCCTGCCCCAGCCTAGTCCTGGTCCCAGCCCAGCCCCTGCCCTGCCCCAGCCCCAGCCCTGGACCCAAGCCTCGGGCCCAGCCCGGTCCCAGCCCAGCCCCAGCACTAGCCACTGCCCTGGCCCCAGCCCAGCCCCAGCCCAGAACCCAGCCCAGCCTCAGCCCCGGCTGCAGCCCTGCCCCAGCCCTAGACCTAGCCCAGCCCTGCCCTCACCCCAGCCCCAGCCCTGGCCCAGCCCAGCCCCCAGCCCAGCCCCACCCACGGCCCCAGCCCAGCCCCCGCCCTGCCCCAGCCCCAGGCCTGCACCGAACCCAGCCCCAGCCCTGGCCCCTACCCCAGCCCCAGCCCTAGCCCAGCCCTGCCCTCAGCCCCAGCCCCAGCCCCAGCCCCATCCCAGCCCCTGCCCTGGTCCCAGCCCCAGCCCAGCCCCACCCCAGCCCCAGACACAGCCCAGCCCCAGCCCTGGACCCAGCCCCAATCTCAACCCCATCCCCAGCCCAGACCCTAGCCCAGCCTCAGCCCCGTCTCTTGTCCCCGCCCCAGCCCAGCCCTGCTCCCAGCCCCGGCCCCAGCCCCGGCTCCAGTCCCCGCCCCAGCCCAGCCCAGAACCCAGCCCAGCCCCAGCCACAGCCCTGCCCCAGCCCCAGCCCTAGCCCAGCCCAGCCCCAGCCCCTGCCCTGCCCTAGCCACAGCCCTAGCCACAGCCCTACCCTAAGGCCCCAGCCCCAGCCCCAGCCCCAGCCCCAGCCCTGCCCCCAGCCGAGCCCTGCCCCCAGCCGAGCCCAGGCCCCAGCACCTAGCCCTGACCCCAACCCGGCCCCAGGCCAAGGCCCAGCCTCCAGCCTAGTTCTGCCCCATCCCCGGCCCCAGCCCTGCCGCAGCCCCAGCCCCAGCCTCACCCTCAGCCTCAGCCCAGCCCCAGCTCTGCCCTGGACCCACCCCCAGCCCCACCCCAGCCTCATCCCCAGCCCTGCCCCAGCCCAGCCCCAGACCCAGCCCCAGCTCAGGCCCTGCCCTGGACCCAGCCCCAGCCCCAGCCCAGCCCCAGCCCCAGCCCTGCCCCAGAACAGCCCCAGCCACAGCCCAACCCCAGGCCTGGCACCAGCCCCAGACCCAGCCCTGCCCCAGAACAGCCCCAGCCACTGCCCAGCCCCAGCCCTGGCCCCAGCCCCTGCCCCAGCCCTGTCCCAGTCCTTGCCCCAGCCCCAGCCCCATCCCAGCCCTAGCCCAGCCCTGTTCCAGCCCCCACCCTGCCCCAGCCACAGCCCTGGCCAAGCCCAGCCCCAGCCACACCCCAGCCACAGCCCAGGACCCAGCCCGAGCCCCAGCCCCAGCCCAGACCTGCCCTCAGCCCCAGCCCCAGCCCAGCCCCAGCCCCAGTCCTGCCCAAGCCCTGCCCCAGCCCTTCCCCAGCCCCAGCCCTAGCCCAGCCCTGCCCTCAGCCAAAGCCTCAGCCCAGCCCCAGCCCCAGTCCTGCCCAAGCCCTGCCCCAGCCCTGCCCCAGCCCCAGCCCCAGTCCCAGCCATGCCCTGGACCCAGCCCCAGCCCAGCCCCAGCCACAGCCCTGCCCCAGCCCTGCCCCAGCCCTGCCCAGACCCAGCCCCGGCCCCTGCACAGCCCCACTCCCATCCCTGCCCACAGACCTGCCCCATCCCCAGCCCCAGCCCCAGCCTCGTCCCAGCCCCAGCCCAGCCATAGACTTGGTTCCCCGCCCCAGCCCAGAACCCAGCCCAGCCTCAGCCCCGGCCCCAGCCCTGCCCCAGCCCCAGACCTAGCCTAAACCTGCCCTCAGCCCAGCCCCAGCCCTGGCCCAGCCCAGCCCCCAGCCCAGCCCCACCCACGGCCCCAGCCCCGGCCCCAACCCAGCCCCCGCCCTGCCCCAGCCCCAGCCCTGCACCGAACCCAGCCCCAGCCCCGGCCCCTACCCCAGCCCCAGCCCTAGCCCAGCCCTGCCCTCAGCCCCAGCCCCAGCCCCAGCCCAGCCCCTGCCCTGGACCCATCCCCAGCCCAGACCCAGCCCAGCCCCAGCCCTGGACCCAGCCCCAATCTCAACCCAATCCCCAGCCCAGACCCTAGCCCAGCCCCACCCCCGGCCCCAGCCCAGCCCCTGCCCAGCCCCACTCCCATCCCTGCCCCCAGCCCAGCCCCAGTCCCAGCCCTGGCCCCAGCCCATCCCCAGCCCCAGCCCAGCCATAGAATTGGTTCCCGCCCCAGTCACAGCCCTGCCCCCAGTCCAGCCCCAGCCCCGGCCCCAACCTCAGGCCCAGCCCTGCCCCAGCCTCGGGCCCAGCCCTGTCCCAGGCCCAGCCCAGAACCCAGCCCAGAACCCAGCCCAGCCTCAGCCCCGGCCCCAGCTCTGGCCCCAGCCCTGTCCCCAGCCCTGGCTTCTGCCCCAGCCCCAGCCCTAGCCCAGCCCTGCCCTCAGCCCCAGCCCCAGCCCGAGCCCCACCCTCAACCCCAGCCCAGCCCCAGCCCCAGCCCTGCCCCAGCCCTGCCCCAGCCCAGCCCCAGCCCCAGCCCAGCCCCAGCCCAGCCCCAGCCCGGCCCCTGCCCTGGACCCAGCCCAGCCCCAGCCCAGCCCCAGCCCGCCCCCAGCCCTGCCCCAGCCCAGCCCGAGCCCCACCCCTAGCCTAGCCCTGCCCTCAGCCCAGCCCCAGCTTTGCCCCAGCCCCAGCCCCAGCCTCACACTCGGCCCCAGCCCAGCCCCAGCCCTACCCCAGCCCGGACCCAGCCACAGCCCAGCCCCAGCCCTGGACCCAGCCCAGCCCCAGCCCCAGCCCTGGCCCAAACCCCAGCCCCAGCCCTGGCCCCAGCCCCAGCCCCAGCCCAGCCCCAGCCCTGGACCCATCGCAGCCCCATCCCCAGACCAGCCTCAGCCCCGGCCCCAGCCCTGCCCCAGCCCCACCCCTAGCCTAGTCCTGCCCCAGCCCAGCCCCAGCCCTGCCCCAGCCCCAGCCCTAGTCCAGCCCTGCCCCCAGCCCCAGCCCCAGCCCCAGCCCCATCCTCGGCCCAAGCCCCACCCTCGGCCCCAACCCAGCCCCAGCCCTAGCCCAGCCCAGCCACAGCCACAGCCCAGCCCCAGCCCTGGACCCAGCCCAGCCCCAGCCACAGCCGAGCCTCCAGCCCAGTCCTGCTTCAGCACCAGACCCAACCCAGCCCCAGCCCAGCCCTAGACTTGGTTCCAGCCCTGACCCCAGCCATGCCCTCAGCCCAGCCTCAGCCAGGCCCCAGCCCTGCCCCAGCCCAGCCCCAGCCCCTGCCCTGGACCCAGCCCCAGTCGCAGCCCCGGCCCCAGCCCAGACCCTAGCCCAGCTTTAGCTTTGGCTCCAGTCCCCCGCCCCAGCCCAACCCTGCTCCCAGCCCCGGCCCCAGCCCCGGGTCCAGTCCCCGCCCCAGCCCAGCCCAGAACCCAGCCCAGCCCCAGCCACAGCCCTGCCCCAGCCCCAGCCCTAGCCCAGCCCTGCCCTCAGCCCAGCCCCAGCCCCAGCCCAGCCCTGACCTCAGTCCAGGCCCAGCCCTAGACCAGCCCTGCCCTCAGCCACAGCCCCAGCCCCAGACCTGCCCCAGTCCCTGCCCCAGCCCAGTCCTGGTCCCAGCCCAGCCCCTGCCCTGCCCCAGCCCCAGCCCTAACCCAGACCTACCCTCAGGCCCCAGCCCTGCCCCCAGCCCAGCCCCGGCCCCAGCCGAGCCCAGGCCCCAGCACCTAGCCCTGCCCCCAACCCGGCCCCAGGCCAAGGCCCAGCCTCCAGCCTAGTTCTGCCCCATCCCCGGCCCCAGCCCAGCCCCGGCCCCAGACTCGGCCCCAGCCCGGCCCCAGCCCTGTCCCCAGCCCCTTCCCTGCCCCAGCCCTACACCAGCCCAGCCCCAGGCCCAGCCCAGGCCCAGCCCTGCCCCAGCCCCAGCCCCAGCCCCAGCACAGCCCCACCCAGCCCCAGCCCCAGCCGAGGCCCCATCCCTGGCCCAGCCTTCAACCCAGCCCCAGCCCCAGCCCTGCCCCCAGCCCTAGCCCTACCCCAGCCCTGCCCCAGCCACGGGCCCAGCCCTCCCCCAGGCCCAGCCCAGAACCCAGTCCAGGACCAACCTCAGCTCCAGTCCTGCCCCAGCCCCAGTCCTGCCCCAGCCCTGGCCCCAGCCCTAGCCGCAGCCCTGCCCAAGACTTGGTTACAGCCCCAGCCCCAGCCCTGGACCCAGCCCAGACGCCAGCCCAGCCCCATCCGCGGCCCCAGCCCAGCCCCAGCCCCAGCCCTGCCCCAGAACAGCCCCAGCCACCGCCCAGCCCCAGCCCTGGCCCCAGCCCCAGCCCCAGTCCAGCCCCAGCCCCAGCCCCAGTCCAGCCCCAGCCCAGCCCCAGCCCCAGCCCAGCCCCTGCCCTGGACCCAGCCGCAGCCCTAACCCAGCCCCTGCCCAGCCGCAGCCCTAAGCCAGCCCCTGCCCAGCCCCAGCCACCGCCCAGCCCCAGCCTTGCCCCCCAGCCCAGCCCCATCCCCACCCTGGACCCAGCCCCAGCCCAGCCCCAGCCCCAGCCCAGCCATAGAATTGGTTCCCACCCCAGCCCCAGCCCTGACCGTAGCCCAGCCCCAGCCCCGGCCCCAACCTCATTCCCAGCCCTGCCCCAGCCTCGGGCCCAGCCCTGTCCCAGGCCCAGCTCAGAACCCAGCCCAGCCTCAGCCCCGGCCCCAGCTCTGGCCCCAGCCCTGTCCCCAGCCCCGGCTTCTGCCCCAGCCGCAGCCCTAGCCCAGCCCTGCCCTCAACCCCAGCCCCAGACCCAGCCCCATCCTCGGTCCTAGCCCCACCCTCGGCCCCAGCCCAGCCCCAGCCCTGCCCCAGCCCTAGCCCAGCCCAGCCACAGCCACAGCCCAGCCCCAGCCCTGGACCCAGCCCAGCCCTTGACTTGGTTCCAGCCCTGACCCCAGCCATGCCCTCAGCCCAGCCTCAGCCAGGCCCCAGCCCTGCCCCAGCCCAGCCCCAGCCCCTGCCCTGGACCCAGCCCCAGTCGCAGGCCCGGCCCCAGCCATGACCCTAGCCCAGCCTTAGCCTTGGCTCCAGTCCCCGCCCCAGCCCAACCCTGCTCCCAGCCCCGGCCCCAGCCCCAGCTCCAGTCCCCGCCCCAGCCCAGCTCAGAACCCAGCCCAGCCCCAGCCACAGCCCTGCCCCAGCCCCAGCCCTAGCCCAGCCCTGACCTCAGCCCAGGCCCAGCCCTAGCCCAGCCCTGCCCTCAGCCACAGCCCCAGCCCCAGACCTGCCCCAGTCCCTGCCCCAGCCCAGTCCTGGTCCCAGCCCAGCCCCTGCCTTGCCCCAGCCCCAGACCTAGCCCAGCCCCAGCCCAGCCCCAGCCCTAGCCCAGCCCTACCCTCAGGCCCCAGCCCTGCCCCCAGCTCAGCCCCGGCCCCAGCCGAGCCCAGGCCCCAGCACCTAGCTCTGCCCCCAGCCCAGCCCCATCCCCACCCTGGACCCAGCCCCAGCCCAGCCCCAGCCCCAACCATGCCCCAGCCCTGGACCCAGCCCCAGCCCAGCCCAGCCCTGGACCAAGCCCCAGCCGCAGCCCCGGCCCCAGCCCAGCTCTAGCCCAGCCCTGCCCCAGCCCCAGCTTCACCCCCGGCCCCAGCCCCGGCCCCTGCCCAGCCCCAATCCCATCCCTGCCCCCAGACCTGCCCCATCCCCAGCCCCAGCCCCAGCCTGGTCCCAGCCCCAGCCCAGCCATAGACTTGGTTCCCGCCCCAGCCCAGAACCCAGCCCAGCCTCAGCCCCGGCCCCAGCCCTGCCCCAGCCCTAGACCTAGGCCAGCCCTGGCCTCAGCCCAGCCCCAGCCCTGGCCCAGCCCAGCCCCCAGCACAGCCCCACCCACGGCCCCAGCCCCCGGCCCCAGCCCAGCCCCAGCCCTGCCCCAGCCCCAGCCCTGCACCGAACCCAGCCCCAGCCCCGGCCCCTACCCCAGCCCCAGCCCTAGCCCAGCCCTGCCCTCAGCCCCAGCCCCAGCCCCAGCCCAGCCCCTGCCCTGGACCCAGCCCCAGCCCAGCCCCAGCCCATCCCCGGCCACAGCCCAGCCCCAGCCCTGGACCCAGCCCCAATCTCAACCCCATCCCCAGCCCAGAACCTAGCCCAGCCTCAGCCCCGTCTCCAGTCCCCGCCCCAGCCCAGCTCAGAACCCAGCCCAGCCCCAGCCACAGCCCTGCCCCAGCCCCAGCCCCAGCCCAGACCTGCCCTCAGCCCAGGCCCAGCCCTAGCCCAGCCCTGCCCTCAGCCACAGCCCCATATCCAGACCTGCCCCAGTCCCTGCCCCAGCCCAGTCCTGGTCCCAGCCCAGCCCCTGCCCTGCCCCAGCCCCAGCCCTAGCCACAGCCCTACCCTCAGGCCCCAGCCCCAGCCCCAGCCCCAGCCCTGCCCTTGACTTAGTTCCAGCCCCGACCCCAGCCCTGCCCCCAGCCCAGCCCTGCCCCCAGCCGAGCCCAGGCCCCAGCACCTAGCCCTGCCCCCAACCCGGCCCCAGGCCAAGGCCCAGCCTCCAGCCTAGTTCTGCCCCATCCCCGGCCCTAGCCCTGCCGCAGCCAAAGCCCCAGCCCCACCCTCAGCCCCAGCCCAGCCCCAGCTCTGCCCTGGACCCACCCCCAGCCCCACCCCAGCCTCATCCCCAGCCCTGCCCCAGCCCAGCCCCTGACCCAGCCCCAGCTCAGGCCCTGCCCTGGACCCAGCCCCAGCCGCAGCCCAGCCCCAGTCCCAGACCTGCCCCAGAACAGCCCCAGCCACCGCCCAGCCCCAGCCCTGGCCCCAGACCAGCCCCAGCCCTGTGCCAGCCCAGCCCCAGCCCCAGCCCAGCCCCTGCCCTGGACCCAGCCCCAGACCTAACCCAGACCCTGCCCAGCCCCAGCCACTGCCCAGCCCCAGCCCTGCCCCCAGCCCAGCCCCATCCCCACCCTGGAGCAGACCCAGCCCAGCCCCAGCCCCAACCATGCCCCAGCCCGGGACCCAGCCCCAGCCCCAGCCCAGCCCCAGCCCCAGCCCCCAGCCCCAGCCCTGCGCCAGCCCAGCCCCAGCCCCAGCCCAGCCCAGCCCTGGACCAAGCCCCAGCCGCAGCCCCGGCCCCAGCCCAGCCCTAGCCCAGCCCTGCCTCAGCCCCAGCTTCACCCCCGGCCCCAGAACCGGCCCCTGCCCAGCCCCACTCCCATCCCTGCCCCCAGCCCTGCCCCAGCCCCTGCCCCAGCCCCAGCCCCAGCCCGGTCCCAGCCCCAGCCCAGCCATAGACTTGGTTCTGGCCCCAGCCCCAGCCCAGAACCCAGCCCAGCCTCAGCCCCGGCCCCAGACCTGCCCCAGCCCCAGACCTAGACCAGCCCTGCCCTCAGCCCAGCCCCAGCCCCGGCCCAGCCCAGCCCCCAGCCCAGCCCCACCCACCGCCCCAGCCCCGGCCCCAGCCCAGCCCTAGCCCAGCCCTGCCCCAGCCCTGCACCGAACCCAGCCTCAGCCCCGGCCCCTACCCCAGCCCCAGTCCTAGCCCAGCCCTGCCCTCAGCCCCAACCCCAGCCCTAGCCCAGCCCCTGCCCTGGACCCAGCCCCAGACCAGCCCCAGCCCAGCCCCAGCCACAGCCCAGCCCCAGCCCTGGACCCAGCCCCAGTCTCAGCCCCATCCCCAGCCCAGACCCTAGCCCAGCCTCAGCCCCGGCTCCAGTCCCTGCCCCAGCCACAGCCCAGCCCCAGAACCCAGCCCCACCCCCGGCCCCAGCCCAGCCCCTGCCCAGCCCCACTCCCATCCCTGCCCCCAGCCCTGCCCCAGCCCCAGCCCCAGCCCCAGCCCCGGCCCCAGCCCATCCCCAGCCCCAGCCCAGCCATAGAATTGGTTCCCACCCCAGCCCCAGCCCTGCCCCCAGCCCAGCCCCAGCCCCGGCCCCAACCTCAGTCCCAGCCCTGCCCCAGCCTCGGGCCCAGCCCTGACCCAGGCCCAGCCCAGAACCCAGCCCAGCCTCAGCCCCGGCCCCAGCCCTGCCCCAGCCTCAGACCTAGCCCAGCCCTGCCCTCAGCACAGCCCCAGCCCCAGCCCAGCCCTGCCCTCAGCCCCAGCCCAGCCCCAGCCCTGCCCCGGCCCAGCCCCAGCCCTGCCCCCCAGCCGAGCCCTGCCCCCAGCCGAGCCCAGGCCCCAGCACCTAGCCCTGCCCCCAACCCGGCCCCAGGCCAAGGCCCAGCCTCCAGCCTAGTTCTGCCCCAGCCCCGGCCCCAGCCCAGCCCCGGCCCCAGCCCCAGCCCCAGCCCTGTCCCCAGCCCCTTCCCTGCCCCAGGCCTACCCCAGCCCAGCCCCAGTCCCAGCCCATCCCCAGCCCCAGCCGATCCATAGAATTGGTTCCCCGCCCCAGCCACAGCCCTGCCCCCAGTCCAGCCCCAGCCCCGGCCCCAAACTCAGTCCCAGCCCTGCCCCAGCCTCGGGCCCAGCCCTGTCCCAGGCCCAGCCCAGAACCCAGCCCAGCCTCAGCCCCGGCCCCAGCTCTGGCCCCAGCCCTGTCCCCAGCCCCGGCTTCTGCCGCAGCCCCAGCCCTAGCCCAGCCCTGCCCTCAGCCCCAGCCCCAGCCCCAGCCCCACCCTCAACCCCAGCCCAGCCCCAGCCCCAGCCCTGCCCCAGCCCTGCCCCAGCCCAACCCCAGCCCCAGCCCGGCCCCTGCCCTGCCCCAGCCCAGCCCCAGCCCCAGCCCAGCCCCAGCCCGGCCCCTGCCCTGCCCCAGCCCAGCCCCAGCCCAGCCCGAGCCCCACCCGTAGCCTAGCCCTGCCCTCAGCCCAGCCCCAGCTTTGCCCCAGCCCCAGCCCCAGCCTCACCCTCGGCCCCAGCCCAGCCCCAGCCCTAGCCCAGCCCGGACCCAGCCACAGCCTAGCCCCAGCCCTGGACCCAGCCCCAGCCCAGCCCCAGCCCTAGCCCAGCGCAGCCCCAGCCCCAGCCCGACTCCAGCCCTGCCCCAGCCTCGGGGCCAGCCCTGCCCCAGGCCCAGCCCAGACCCCAGCCCAGCCCCATCCTCGGCCCCAGCCCAGCCCCAGACTCGGGCCTAGCCCAGCCCCTGCCCTGGACCCAGCCCCTGCCCAGCCCCAGCCCAGACCCAGAACAGCCCCAGCCACCGCCCAGCCCCAGCCCTGGCCCCAGCCCCTGCCCCAGCCCTGTCCCAGTCCCTGCCCCATCCCCAGCCCCAGCCCCAGCCTGGTCCCAGCCCCAGCCCAGCCATAGACTTGGTTCCCGCCCCAGCCCAGAACCCAGCCCAGTCTCAGCCCCGGCCCCAGCCCTGCCCCAGCCCTAGACCTAGCCCAGCCCTGCCCTCAGCCCAGCCCCAGCCCTGGCCCAGCCCAGCCCCCAGCACAGCCCCACCCCTGGCCCCCAGCCCCAGCCCCAGCCCAGCCCTAGCCCAGCCCTGTTCCAGCCCCCACCCTGCCCCAGCCACAGCCCTGCCCCAGCCCAGCCCCAGCCACAACCCAGCCACAGCCCAGGACCCAGCCCCAGCCCGAGCCCCAGCCCAGACCTGCCCTCAGCCCCAGCCCCAGCCCAGCCCCAGCCCCAGTCCTGCCCAAGCCCTGCCCCAGCCCTTCCCCAGCCCCAGCCCTAGCCCAGCCCTGCCCTCAGCCCCAGCCCCAGCCCAGCCCCAGCCCCAGTCCTGCCCAAGCCCTGCCCCAGCCCTTCCCCAGCCCCAGCCCTAGCCCAGACCTGCCCTCAGCCCCAGCCACCGCCCAGCCCCAGCCCAGCCCCAGCCCTGCCCCAGAACAGCCCCAGCCACCGCCCAGCCCCAGCCCTGGCCCCAGCCCCAGCCCCAGCCCTGCCCCAGAACAGCCCCAGCCACTGCCCAGCCCCAGCCCTGGCCCCAGCCCCAGCCCCAGCCCTGCCACAGAACAGCCCCAGCCACTGCCCAGCCCCAGCCCTGGCCCCAGCCCCTGCCCCAGCCCTGTCCCAGTCCCTGCCCCAGCCCCAGCCCAGACCCTAGCCCAGCCTTAGCCTTGGCTCCAGTCCCCGCCCCAGCCCAACCCTGCTCCCAGCCCCGGCCCCAGCCCCGGCTCCAGTCCCCGCCCCAGCCCAGCTCAGAACCCAGCCCAGCCCCAGCCCCAGCCCTGCCCCAGCCCCAGCCCTAGCCCAGCCCTGCCCTCAGCCCAGCCCCAGCCCCAGCCCAGCCCTGACCTCAGTCCAGGCCCAGCCCTAGACCAGCCCTGCCCTCAGCTACAGCCCCAGCCCCAGACCTGCCCCAGTCCGTGCCCCTGCCCAGTCCTGGTCCCAGCCCAGCCCCTGCCCTGCCCCAGCCCCAGCCCTAGCCCAGCCCTACCCTCAGGCCCCAGCCCTGCCCCCAGCCCAGCCACGGCCCCAGCCGAGCCCAGGCCCCAGCACCTAGCCCTGCCCCCAACCCGGCCCCAGGCCAAGGCCCAGCCTCCAGCCTAGTTCTGCCCCAGCCCCGGCCCCAGCCTAGCCCCGGCCCCAGACTCGGCCCCAGCCCGGCCCCAGCCCTGTCCCCAGCCCCTTCCCTGCCCCAGCCCTACCCCAGCCCAGCCCCAGTCCCAGCCCAGGCCCAGCCCTGCTCCAGCCCCAGCCCCAGCCCCAGCACAGCCCCACCCAGCCCCAGCCCCAGCCGAGGCCCCATCCCTGGCCCAGCCTTCAACCCAGCCCCAGCCCCATCCCTGCCCCCAGCCCTAGCCCTGCCCCAGCCCTGCCCCAGCCCTGCCCAGTCCCAGCCCTGGACCCAGCCCCGGCCCCAGCCCTGCCGCAGCCAAAGCCCCAGCCCCACCCTCAGCCCCAGCCCAGCCCCAGCTCTGCCCTGGACCCACCCCTAGCCCCACCCCACCCTCATCCCCAGCCCTGCCCCAGCCCAGCCCCTGCCCCAGCTCCAGCTCAGGCCCTGCCCTGAATCCAGCCCCAGTCCCAGCCCAGCCCCAGCCCCAGCCCAGCCCCTGCCCTGGACCCAGCCCCAGCCCTAACCCAGCCCCAGCCCAGCCCCATCCCCACCCTGGACCCAGCCCCAGCCCCAGCCCAGCCCCAGTCACAGCCCAGCCCCAGCCCTGGACCCAGCCCCAGCCCAGCCCAGCCCTGGACCAAGCCCCAGCCGCAGCCCCGGCCCCAGCCCAGCCCTAGCCCAGCCCTGCCCCAGCCCCAGCTTCACCCCCGGCCCCAGCCCCGGCCCCTGCCCAGCCCCACTCCCATCCCTGCCCCCATCCCTGCCCCAGCCCTAGCCCCAGCCCCAACCCGGTCCAAGCCCCAGCCTAGCCATAGACTTGTTTCTGGCCCCAGCCCCAGCCCAGAACCCAGCCCAGCCTCAGCCCTGGCCCCAGCCCTGCCCCAGCCCCAGACCTAGCCCAGCCCTGCCCCAGCCCTGTCCCAGCCCCAGCCACAGCCCCAGCCACACCGTTGGCACCAGCCCAGCCCAAACCCCAGCCACAACCTTGGCCCCAGCCCAACCCCAGTTCCAGCCCTGCCCCAGCACTGCCCCAGCCCCAGCCCTAGCCCTGCCCCAGAACAGCCCCAGCCACTGCCCAGCCCCAGCCCTGGCCCCAGCCCCTGCCCCAGCCCTGTCCCAGTCCCTGCCCCAGCCCCAGCCCCAGCCCCACCCCTGGTCCCAGCCCCAGCCCCAGCCCAGCCCTAGCCCAGCCCTGTTCCGGCCCCCACCCTGCCCCAGCCACAGCCCTGCCCCAGCCCAGCCCCAGCCACAACCCAGCCCCAGCCCAGGACCCAGCCCCAGCCCCAGCCGTAGCCCAGACCTGCCCTCAGCCCCAGCCCCAGCCCTTCCCCAGCCCCAGTCCTGCCCAAGCCCTGCCCCAGCCCTTCCCCAGCCCCAGCCCTAGCCCAGCCCTGCCCTCAGCCCCAGCCCCAGCCCCAGCCCAGCCCCAGCCCCAGTCCTGCCCAAGCCCTGCCCCAGCCCTGCCCCAGTCTCAGCCCCAGCCCTAGCCATGCCCTGGACCCAGCCCCAGCCCAGCCCCAGCCACAGCCCTGCCCCAGCCCTGCCCCAGCCCTGCCCAGACCCAGCCCTGGACCCAGCCCCAGCCCCAGCCCTGCCGCAGCCAAAGCCCCAGCCCCACCCTCAGCCCCAGCCCCAGCCCCAGCTCTGCCCTGGACCCACCCCCAGCCCCACCCCCAGCCTCATCCCCAGCCCTGCCCCAGCCCAGCCCCTGACCCAGCTCCAGCTCAGGCCCTGCCCTGGACCCAGCCCCAGTCCCAGCCCCAGCTCCAGCCCCAGCCCTGCCCCCAGAACAGCCCCAGCCCACCACCCAGCCCCAGCCCTGGCCCCAGCCCCAGCCCAGACCTGCCCTCAGCCCCAGCCCCAGCCCAGCCCCAGCCCCAGTCCTGCCCAAGCCCAGCCCCAGCCCCAGCCCAGCCCCTGCCCTGGACCCAGCCGCAGCCCTAACCCAGCCCCTGCCCAGCCCCAGCCCACCGCCCAGCCCCAGCCCTGCCCCCAGCCCAGCCCCATCCCCACCCTGGACCCAGCCCCAGCCCAGCCCCAGCCCCAACCATGCCCCAGCCCATCCCCAGCCCCAGCCCAGCCATAGAATTGGTTCCCGCCCCAGCCCCAGCCCTGCCCCCAGCCCAGCCCCAGCCCCGGCCCCAACCTCATTCCCAGCCCTGCCCCAGCCTCGGGCCCAGCCCTGTCCCAGCCCCAGCCACAACCCAGCCACAGCCCAGGACCCAGCCCCAGCCCGAGCCCCAGCCCAGACCTGCCCTCAGCCCCAGCCCCAGCCCAGCCCCAGCCCCAGTCCTGCCCAAGCCCTGCCCCAGCCCTTCCCCAGCCCCAGCCCTAGCCCAGCCCTGCCCTCAGCCCCAGCCCCAGCCCAGCCCCAGCCCCAGTCCCTGCCCAAGCCCTGCCCCAGCCCTTCCCCAGCCCCAGCCCTAGCCCAGACCTGCCCTCAGCCCCAGCCACCGCCCAGACCCCAGCCCAGCCCCAGCCCTGCCCCAGAACAGCCCCCAGCCACCGCCCAGCCCCAGCCCTGGCCCCAGCCCCAGCCCCAGCCCTGCCCCAGAACAGCCCCAGCCACTACCCAGCCCAGCCCTGGCCCCAGCCCCTGCCCCAGCCCTGCCCCAGAACAGCCCCAGCCACTGCCCAGCCCCCAGCCCCTGGCCCCAGCCCCAGCCCCAGCCCTGCCACAGAACAGCCCCAGCCACTGCCCAGCCCCAGCCCTGGCCCCAGCCCCTGCCCCAGCCCTGTCCCAGTCCCTGCCCCAGCCCCAGCCCAGACCCTAGCCCAGCCTTAGCCTTGGCTCCAGTCCCCGCCCCAGCCCAACCCTGCTCCCAGCCCCGGCCCCAGCCCCGGCTCCAGTCCCCGCCCCAGCCCAGCTCAGAACCCAGCCCAGCCCCAGCCCCAGCCCTGCCCCAGCCCCAGCCCTAGCCCCAGCCCTGCCCTCAGACCAGCCCCAGCCCCAGCCCAGCCCTGACCTCAGCCCAGGCCCAGCCCCTAGACCAGCCCTGCCCTCAGCTACAGCCCCAGCCCCAGACCTGCCCCAGTCCCTGCCCCAGCCCAGTCCCTGGTCCCAGCCCAGCCCCTGCCCTGCCCCAGCCCCAGCCCTAGCCCAGCCCTACCCTCAGGCCCCAGCCCTGCCCCCAGCCCAGCCACGGCCCCAGCCGAGCCCAGGCCCCAGCACCTAGCCCTGCCCCCAACCCGGCCCCAGGCCAAGGCCCAGCCTCCAGCCTAGTTCTGCCCCATCCCCGGCCCCAGCCTAGCCCCGGCCCCCAGACTCGGCCCCCAGCCCCGCCCCAGCCCTGTCCCCCAGCCCCTTCCCTGCCCCAGCCCTACCCCAGCCCAGCCCCCAGTCCCAGCCAGGCCCAGCCCTGCCCCAGCCCCAGCCCCAGCCCCAGCACAGCCCCACCCAGCCCCAGCCCCAGCCGAGGCCCCATCCCTGGCCCAGCCTTCAACCCAGCCCCAGCCCCATCCCTGCCCCCAGCCCTAGCCCTGCCCCAGCCCTGCCCCAGCCCTGCCCAGTCCCAGCCCTGGACCCAGCCCCGGCCCCAGCCCCGGCTCCAGTCCCCGCCCCAGCTCAGCCCAGAACCCAGCCCAGCACCAGCCCCAGCCCCAGCCCTGCCCGCAGCCAAAGCCCCAGCCCCACCCTCAGCCCCAGCCCAGCCCCAGCTCTGCCCTGGACCCACCCCCAGCCCCACCCCACCCTCATCCCCAGCCCTGCCCCAGCCCAGCCCCTGCCCCAGCTCCAGCTCAGGCCCTGCCCTGAACCCAGCCCCAGTCCCAGCCCAGCCCCAGCCCCAGCCCAGCCCCTGCCCTGGACCCAGCCCCAGCCCTAACCCAGCCCCAGGCCCAGCCCCATCCCCACCCTGGACCCAGCCCCAGCCCCAGCCCAGCCCCAGTCACAGCCCAGCCCCAGCCCTGGACCCAGCCCCAGCCCAGCCCAGCCCTGGACCAAGCCCCAGCCGCAGCCCCGGCCCCAGCCCAGCCCTAGCCCAGCCCTGCCCCAGCCCCAGCTTCACCCCCGGCCCCAGCCCCGGCCCCTGCCCAGCCCCACTCCCATCCCTGCCCCCCATCCCTGCCCCAGCCCTAGCCCCAGCCCCAACCCGGTCCAAGCCCCAGCCTAGCCATAGACTTGGTTCTGGCCCCCAGCCCCCAGCCCAGAACCCAGCCCCAGCCACAGCCCCAGCCACACCGTCGGCACCAGCCCAGCCCAAACCCCAGCCACAACCTTGGCCCTAGCCCAACCCCAGTTCCAGCCCTGCCCCAGCACTGCCCCAGCCCCAGCCCTAGCCCTGCCCCAGAACAGCCCCCAGCCACTGCCCAGCCCCAGCCCTGGCCCCAGCCCCTGCCCCAGCCCTGTCCCAGTCCCTGCCCCAGCCCCAGCCCCAGCCCCAGCCCTGGTCCCAGCCCCAGCCCCAGCCCAGCCCTAGCGCAGCCCTGCTCCGGCCCCCACCCTGCCCCAGCCACAGCCCTGCCCCAGCCCAGCCCCAGCCACAACCCAGCCCCAGCCCAGGACCCAGCCCCAGCCCCAGCCCTAGCCCAGACCTGCCCTCAGCCCCAGCCCCAGCCCTTCCCCAGCCCCAGTCCTGCCCAAGCCCTGCCCCAGCCCTTCCCCAGCCCCAGCCCTAGCCCAGCCCTGCCCTCAGCCCCAGCCCCAGCCCCAGCCCAGCCCCAGCCCCAGTCCTGCCCAAGCCCTGCCCCAGCCCTGCCCCAGTCTCAGCCCCAGCCCTAGCCATGCCCTGGACCCAGCCCCAGCCCAGCCCCAGCCACAGCCCTGCCCCAGCCCTGCCCCAGCCCTGCCCAGACCCAGCCCTGGACCCAGCCCCAGCCCCAGCCCTGCCGCAGCCAAAGCCCCAGCCCCACCCTCAGCCCCAGCCCAGCCCCAGCTCTGCCCTGGACCCACCCCGAGCCCCACCCCAGCCTCATCCCCAGCCCTGCCCCAGCCCAGCCCCTGACCCAGCTCCAGCTCAGGCCCTGCCCTGGACCCAGACACAGTCCCAGCCCAGCTCCAGCCCCAGCCCTGCCCCAGAACAGCCCCAGCCACCGCCCAGCCCCAGCCCTGGCCCCAGCCCCAGCCCAGACCTGCCCTCAGCCCCAGCCCCAGCCCAGCCCCAGCCCCAGTCCTGCCAAGCCCAGCCCCAGCCCCAGCCCAGCCCCTGCCCCTGGACCCAGCCGCAGCCCTAACCCAGCCCCTGCCCAGCCCCAGCCACCGCCCAGCCCCAGCCCTGCCCCCAGCCCAGCCCCATCCCCACCCTGGACCCAGCCCCAGCCCCAGCCCCAGCCCCAACCATGCCCCAGCCCATCCCCAGCCCCAGCCCAGCCATAGAATTGGTTCCCGCCCCAGCCCCAGCCCTGCCCCCAGCCCAGCCCCAGCCCCGGCCCCAACCTCATTCCCAGCCCTGCCCCAGCCTCGGGCCCAGCCCTGTCCCAGCCCCAGCCACAACCCAGCCACAGCCCAGGACCCAGCCCCAGCCCGAGCCCCAGCCCAGACCTGCCCTCAGCCCCAGCCCCAGCCCAGCCCCAGCCCCAGTCCTGCCAAGCCCCTGCCCCAGCCCTTCCCCAGCCCCAGCCCTAGCCCAGACCTGCCCTCAGCCCCAGCCACCGCCCAGCCCCAGCCCAGCCCCAGCCCTGCCCCAGAACAGCCCCAGCCACCGCCCAGCCCCCAGCCCTGGCCCCAGCCCCAGCCCCAGCCCTGCCCCAGAACAGCCCCAGCCACTGCCCAGCCCCCAGCCCTGGCCCCAGCCCCTGCCCCAGCCCTGCCCCAGAACAGCCCCAGCCACTGCCCAGCCCCAGACCTGGCCCCAGCCCCAGCCCCAGCCCTGCCACAGAACAGCCCCAGCCACTGCCCAGCCCCAGCCCTGGCCCCAGCCCCCTGCCCCAGCCCTGTCCCAGTCCCTGCCCCAGCCCCAGCCCAGACCCTAGCCCAGCCTTAGCCTTGGCTCCAGTCCCCCGCCCCAGCCCAACCCTGCTCCCAGCCCCGGCCCCAGCCCCGGCTCCAGTCCCCGCCCCAGCCCAGCTCAGAACCCAGCCCAGCCCCAGCCCCAGCCCTGCCCCAGCCCCAGCCCTAGCCCAGCCCTGCCCTCAGCCCAGCCCCAGCCCCAGCCCAGCCCTGACCTCAGCCCAGGCCCAGCCCTAGACCAGCCCTGCCCTCAGCTACAGCCCCAGCCCCAGACCTGCCCCAGTCCCTGCCCCAGCCCAGTCCTGGTCCCAGCCCAGCCCCTGCCCTGCCCCAGCCCCAGCCCTAGCCCAGCCCTACCCTCAGGCCCCAGCCCTGCCCCCAGGCCCAGCCACGCCCCAGCCGAGCCCAGGCCCCAGCACCTAGCCCTGCCCCCAACCCG